>NW_015546133.1:154749-155905 GCF_001515605.1 Sinocyclocheilus anshuiensis | reverse complement strand
TCTTGCTAGTTACACCACTTGTACACAACATGTTTTTTGTGGTCATTAAATGGACATTTTTGTTTTAAACGATACAAATGTTTTGAAAAATATCACATTAACATCAAAAGGTTTCTAACTTGTCATTTACATTTTACTTATTTTTTTTTTTAAACGATCATCCATATTTGTCATTGATCCACAAGACAAAATAATCCTCCACAATGTAAAAATCACATGCCAAGTAAGGTGTGAATGCAACTATATAAACTGGAGCCCTTCGTTCATGCCTGATGGGAGTAAGTCTTTCTGAAATGCTGAGCTGTTTCCGTTGGTTACGCTACATTTATGCTGTGAGCAACTTCTTCCAAGAGGGTCAGTAGAATTTGTGATCAAACACATTTATCATAAAGTAACTAATCAAAGTGTGATTCTCTGGGTCCTTGTAGTTCCTCAGCTCAAGTTCAACCCAGGCCAATATAGGCTTACATTTTCTACTCAGAATGCGAGGTTGACTCGGGTTGAAAATTTCAACATGAAACGTTCGTCTCTTCAACCCTCGAGTGGCTTCAGGCCGAGAAAGCCAGTGAGAAAATGCCCGAAATGATGACAAGCAGAGCGAGAGGGGCGAAGAAGGCAGGGAATTGGCTGGCCTCTTCTCACTTTCACCGCTGAACTTGATGGATCTGGTGCTGTGGATGATATAACTAATACTAATCTGACTTTGTCCGGATGCTGTCTGCCTGGCCCTTTGAAATTGGATTTGTCAGAGGGTTTATTTTTCTGTTTTAGTTCTTGGTCTCTCATACTTTCACTTTGTCATTTGGCCTCTGTCTGTCTTAATTTATTTATTTATTTGTTTGTTTTTATTAGTTATTTAATTATTTATTTATTTACTGTTTCTTAAACCAAAAATAAACACCCAGATTGAGTTTAAATCAATTTAAATTTTAATTAAAATATTTGTAGTTGTATAATAAAAATAACAAGTCTGTTTTGAGTTTTTGTAATATAGTAAATGTCATTTGATTTGATATTTCATATAATGCAAATACATATATTTGTATTTTATATAATGCTAAATATATACATTTAAATGTGTATATATATTTTAATTTTCATATATATATATATATATATATTTTTTTTTTTTTTTTTTTTTTACAATACTTTGGCC
>NW_015546133.1:150082-152929 GCF_001515605.1 Sinocyclocheilus anshuiensis | reverse complement strand
TTATTTTAATATTTTTTTTTTTTTTTTTTTTTTACAACACTATGGCACTGATACAATTCACTATTTACAATATTGTTTTTAAGTACTATTGTTGTATTAAACATTTTAAATAATAAAGTATAAATAATATAGATAAATAATACAATTAATAAAGTGTCCACCATTATTTTAAATATAATTTTTTTATATATATTTAAGAAATCATTGTGAAATATTCAGTACTTTTCCCAGCCCTGTGCAGCCTTTACCAGCTCATAGCTGAACACTTTGAACATTCTGTACAAATAATAACAGATATTTACACAGCAAGCTCTCGGTATGAATCTCATTCACACGCAGCGTGCAGATGTGACAGTCTCCTCTTCTCTCGTTTCTTTGCTTTCTAATCCATTTCAGGCATTAACTGGGATGAAGGAGCAGACGCAGAGAGAAAGCAATGGAGACGGAGGAAGTTATTTTTTAACAGAGGCTCGGTCTTGTTCACCCAGTCGGGTCTGTCAGGACACAAGCCTGGGCTGACACCGCATTTAACGAATGCTCCCGTTTACTTCCACCCTGCCCTATTCTTATTCTTCTTATTCTGACTCTCTGTTCTCTCTCTTCCTTTAGAATCACACACAAACACGGGAAGTTCACAAAGCATGAATTGCGTTGTTTATTCGCACACATTGCATGCATTGTTGTAGCACCTGTGCTGAACGTATTTGAATGATCTAGCAAGTCATCTAGCAGTTCAAGTAGAAAAGAAGCATTTAAGTTGTAAATAAAGACAGTGACTTCTCTTAAATATGATGCTGCACATTTAGCACCTAGTTAAATGAATCTGCAATATCAGTACAAAAGTGGTGCAGCTGTTTAGTGAACTTGCCCCTCATGTTCAAGTACGAACGCCTCATGCTGTTCACAGATTTTCATATGTCTGCTGTATAAATTAAGCTTATTGACACCTTTTTTCAGCATTTTCTCAGTCCACATTTTTTTCTTCCGTACACCTTGTGGGATTTTACGAGACTCATCTGTTGCCTTTGGCTGTGTTTTTTTTTTTGTGCATGAGTGTGTCTAAGAAATCCGAAGTGGCTTCACATCTGCGATGCGTAAACCTCGACACATGTCTGCTGCCTGTGCATTTCACATTATGTCTCACAAAGAAACACATTTGCTATAGGTGACGATGCACAGTAAGACTCCTAAATAAATGCTTGTCAGATTTTTACAAACAGCAAACGTTTCTATAGACCTTACTACTTGGGGCAGCTACTCAGAAAAAGTGTCTGTAAAGGTTTACAGTGTTGGATGTGAAACGTAATGCAATATTCATATGTGATATGCAATGATGAATGATTAAAAATATGTGCATGGGTCAAAGACATTAAGATGTCCGCATCAAAATAAATTTACAAAAGTGATTTTATGTCCATAGAAAGCACATTAAATGTAAGTAAAGTGTCTACTTTTAAGGTTTCAAATAAGTTTTGGGAGAATAAAATGGTAAAATTTGGTTGAAATAATGTTACATTGTCATTCAGTGTAACACAATATTTATGTAAAAATTCAAACAACATGCTTGTTCTGACTTGTACATATTAAATATATGTAAAAGAATAAGGGAGCACATTAAATTTGTTGTGTTTTAAATTAGTAAAAATTCTTACTGACAAATGGGCAAAACCTAGGATAGTGGCAAATTTTTAAAATGTAAAATTACAACTAATTAGTATTTGGGGTGAGAGTAATTAGTATTTTAATATGTCATACATTGATTTTTGTTATAAATATGCCTGACAAGAATGTTACACTGAATGACATTTTAGTCGGTGTCTTCTGTAAATCAGGGAAAAATGTATCATATTTAGTTTTTGCTCGGAAAAACAAAAACTAAATTGCAATTAAATTAAGCAGAAAACTTTTACATTTTTGGGGGGAGGGGCAACAACAATTTAAAGCAGTATTACACTTATTGTTTTTATGCTTAAACCGTTTTTCGTCTTTGACCCGCATATAATTTATAACAAATAAAAAATATATAATTTTAATATACTTTCAATTTATACATTTCAAAATTTAATCTCTTTTTTTACTTATTTGATTGAAAAATGTTTATACGTCTATATAATTTATTACATTTAAGAGATCTTTATTTTCAATATTCAATATATATATATATATATATAGTATATTATTTTTATATATATATTATGTTATATTATATTTATGTTACATTATATTATGCTAGTATGCTATAAAATATGTACTCCAGTCAAATAATGAGTTGAGAAAGAGAAGTCAAAAGTAACAGTTATTATTTGGGTGCATTCATCATACTAGAAATAATCATTTGTCTTGATCAGTCTTATTTTGTCTGCACATTCAATTTACACTGCAAATTTGAGGTTAGGTTGAGTGCATTGCATTGTGGGATACAGTACTTATCCAAGCAAATAGAAAATCTGTGCACACACTGCACAGCAGCAATAAGAATAGTTTGCTTTTCTGAGCAGCTAGAATTATGGGTGTCCTGACAGTTCAGACTTCTCATACTTATATGTCAATCTTAATATCACACTGTTGTGTTTCTGAATGCTGTGGGTTTGTTTTGGAGTGTCTGGGGGTCTTTTGAGGGCAACACAGACACTATGTACCTCTTCTCCCCCCTCCTCGTTCTCCGTTCCAACCCACGCTTGTGATACAGATCAGCCATTATCAGCGATTAGCCCCTCCTGCTTGATTGACACCTGTGTGGGTCTGGCTGGTAAAGCCCCATGGGGCTCGCTTGGAGGAGAACCTGGAGAATCCATACAGGAGGAGGATTCACCCGAGCAGACAGTCAGACTAAAGCTGCAGTACTGC
>NW_015546133.1:142881-149836 GCF_001515605.1 Sinocyclocheilus anshuiensis | reverse complement strand
TCTCTCTCTCTCTCTCTCTCTCTCTCTCACACACACACACACACACACACACACACACACACAGTGAGAGTTGCACTTGGCTGTGTTCTTTACCCACCCACTCACTGCTCCTGTCCGCACTGATGAGATGTTTGTGAAGAGGTTACTGCTGAAGCTTAGAGAGTTTGAGGTAATCCACCCACCACTCATACACACCAGCACAAGAGCCTATATATACTCAGCAGATGCATAGGTGAGCGCTTGCATACATACAGGCTCAGTTCTTCTCTGCTCTTACAGTATAGTAAGAAATGAAGGGTCATTTCCAGCAGCTCAGGTTTATTCATAGTACAATACTACTGTATTTATGCATTTAGTTAATTTATTTATCTTGATCGGTCTGGTTGGGTATCACATTGTGTTTACACTTTGCAAAAATAATGTTAAAAATGCCATTCAATTCTGTGATGATACTAATGCCATGCAGGCAGTGAAATTTGTATGCTTCATCTCATATGGCAAGAGTTTGCGTCTGTGATTTCTTCATATTTTTGTCTTATCTGCTGTATGATGTATCACTAGCATGTGGATTTCTGGGCTCCAAACATATGTATGCTATTATAGGTTTGTTTGGCTGGAGTGTCATGTCCTTTATGCGTTTCAGACCACTTCCTGAGGATTGA
Source organism: Sinocyclocheilus anshuiensis (assembly GCF_001515605.1). Classification (NCBI taxonomy): domain Eukaryota; kingdom Metazoa; phylum Chordata; class Actinopteri; order Cypriniformes; family Cyprinidae; genus Sinocyclocheilus; species Sinocyclocheilus anshuiensis. The sequence continues at coordinate 149,174 of NW_015546133.1, read as the reverse complement.
GCCGTTCAGATTGCTATTTACGTCTACAAAATGTGTTTTTGAGAGCACGTATAGTACACTTGATAATTTTATGATGGGATGATTATCTGTAAAATGCATGACGTAACCAAGAGTAATTGCCTCTTATTATGCAAAGGGTCATTTCCAATAATTAGCTTATACAGCCCACATACAGCCCACAGCATATTTCATTCTTTTTTTTTTTTCTCTCCAGGAATGCTTGACTGTGATTGGCCAATTTCCATTGAACAGTAAACTGTATAATTAACTGTTGTACCAACCGATTTCCTGCACAGTTTTATTTTTATCTCATTACAAAACTTTATTTTATCTAATTTATCACATGGCTAGTTACCAAGTTAATGTATTGTCAGTTGGTCATTATCACAAAATAATATTATTATTATTATTATTATTAATAATTTATACAAAAACTATGAAATATTTATTTGTATCAAATATAATATTTATATTTCATAACGATCAGCTGACTGTACAATTATACCTTGTAAGTCTTTCGCATTTTGCCACATACTTGTGGCAAAATCAATGTGTCTAATCCAATGAATGTTCAATTTGAGAGACAATAAATTCTGAGAATATATTACCTCCACTAGCCTCCCAAGCCTTCTTTGGCTGCTGATGGAAAGGCACTGATCTTGAACAATTCAACAGATTGTTACAGTATACAGGTGTGAGCCGAAAGCGTTCCCCACCACAGCACTTCATGTTCAACATCTGTTCTGATACCTCTGCAAAGGCATCTCTGCTTGAGCAGCTCGTGATCAATAAACCCAGGCGCCCGTGGAATTATGATATATTAAATACCTCTCCATCTTCACTCATTCTTCATCTATCCATCCATCCATTCATCCCTCCACCTATTCATTAATCCCGTGCTCGCCTACCGCTCTGTGCAGATATTGACGCTGATGATGAAATTAGATGCTTCGTTCCACTTGCATTCCAATAATTCTTTGAGTTAGACAGTTGATTCTGAAGTAGAACTTGTGGGGGGGAAAGAGAGAAAAGCTATCAGACATTTTTCATACGTGAGGGTTCATTGAGTGAACTTGCAGTGATGAGGTAATTACAGTTTGATAAGGTCATCTGTATTCATCTCATGAAGAAAGAGAACGAGACATCAAGAACGAAGGACTCCGATTACTCTCCATAATGTCTCAATCAGCCATTTCCTGGAAGTTCTGAGAAAGATCTATGCACTTCCACCACCTGCCTGCTCACATTAAGCCAAGTCCAAGCCCGTCTTCTTCCGGACCTCAGATCTGCTAATCCATTCCCTCATCTCGCACATGAGCCGCTGTCATGCATTTTTATGGCTTATTTCTGCCTATGAGATGTTCCATTAGGACGGATATGCTTGGCAAGCGAATATTTATATATGTGGATTTAGGCCATTATGTTTTTTTATGGGAAGCACTGAGTGAAGATGTCAGCCTTTTCTTCTCAATTTACATTTGCAATATGTGTCAGTAAATCACTCATTTAGAGACGCCGGCTTGTTGCGTATCGGGTGAGGTATTAGTTGCGTGTGTATCAGGTCCCACTTGAATGAGTTCAGCCTTCGTGTCAAGGTAATTATTCTGGTCTTTCATCAAACAGGAAATTAAAGATTATTCTTTCTAGCTCCGCTTTCTCTCTCTCTCTTTCTCATTTTGTCTCTCTTGTCGGCCCTCCCGGCATCACGGTAAGCATGGAGTGTGTGTCCGTGTGCGATCTCTGACCCCTGCTGTCTGAATGTTAATTACTTATCATTGTTGCTCTAGTGTTCACTTTGGCTTTGTTGAGCTAATTGGTTTCCTTGATCCTGTAATTGGGACTTTCGTTGCCATTCTCACAGGCCACGGTTTTGAAATGTATTTCTTTTTCGGACACTTTTTGAACATGGTTGTAATTACCGATCTTTTCTTTGTCTTGCAGCGTCTGTTAATAAGACAGCGACACTGTGTTAAATTTATTTATTATGCTTGATTTTACTTACATAATGTGCTCTCTTAATAAGTTATTTCATTATATTCTGCTCTGTTTGGACTGTACATCAGCTACATAGACTGGGGTCTGGGGGTCCACAATGGGGTGCAAAGGGGTGTTAGGGGGTCAGTGAAAATTTTAAAACAACAACAAAAATACTGTCAATGTTAACCTGCACTTAAGATATTAATTTGTTTTACATTAACAAAATTGACATTTTGATAGTTTATTCATATTTATAATCATATTTCTATTTCAAATGATCATTTAACTTTTTTAAACAGCAAGGGAAACGTCTCAGTTTACTTATGTAACCATGGTTCCCTGAGTAGGGAACGAGACACTGCGTCCTCTAGGGGTCGCTATGGGGAACGCCTCGTCGTGACCCGTGTCTGAAGCATACATTGAAAAAACACCAACTCGTTGGCCGGAACCCAGCAGAGCACTGGCCCCTGGATCAGATGATGTTAAAGAGAGAACATCATCCTCCAGCGGCTGTCTCTCGCCCCCTGCCGATGAGCGCGAGAGGGAAAGCCAACGAGGCGTTCCCCATAGCGACCCCTAGAGGACGCAGTTCGAAGTTCCCATGAAAGGGAACAAGCAAATCTGTGTATAGTTTTGTGAAAGATAAAAAAAAAACAAGTATATGTATATTTTTCTAGATATTTTAACAATTTGCTTCAGAATTATATTGAATTATATAATTGGTAATTGCAAACTAAATGCAATGTATTACAATTATTTAGTTCTGAGAACAGTTATTTAATTTGTTGTTATTAAGTGTGATTATTATAAATTAAGGTCATATATTGTAGGTAGTATTTTTTATATGAAAACATAACATTGCTAGTCAATTTCACTAAAATGACAAAGAAATGGCAAGTAACACATTGAATTAAACATACCTTTTTAAGTAGAAAAGCTAAAATAGTATTTTCTTGTAAAACATACTAATAATCTAATAATCTTTGTTTTATTTAGAACTTTAAAAAAATACTGTGTATTTTGTGGTCCTTGGCATTGAAACTCCCTGGTGTAATTTTTTTTAAGTGTAATTTGAGGTAAAGCAGCAATATTTTTGATATTTATCATTTTATTGTAGTTAATTGCTGATTTGAAGTTTTAAAGTATAATCTTGAGTGTTTAGGCTTCCCTGTTCAAGCAGATAGATAGGTGCTTCAAGATTTAGGTGTAGACCAAATGTGTAAGTTAAGGAATCAGTCATTGAAAACCCACATTGATTGATTGCTATTCTTTCTATTGGAAGCGTCTTGGAATACAATGTATACTTCCTGCTTTCTCACTTTGCTAGCTCGCAACCTTGTAAAATCGCCCTTCCGTGACACTATATCTACTGCACTTTTCATGTGTAGGTCAAAGTGGGGCTTGTGGTGAGAGGTGCATTTGAAGGCCTGATGCAAGTCAAGTGAAACGCCTTCATGATTCTGTTTCGTCACAAGGCAAGTCCTCTGTTGTTGTGAATTTGACACAATGCTGCCCTCTTGTCTCATGTCCCTGTTTTGGTGTTTGATGGAGGGTGTGATGTCAGTCAGAACAGCGTTCAGACTTTCCTGTGGGACTTATAAAAGCTCGGCCCTTGCACACACAAACACATAACACAGCTGCTAATGTCCGTTTGCTCCTGTCAGTAGCAGACTAGCCTGCAGCAGACCAGGGCTGCTTTAAATATTTAGCACACCAAGATAATGCCCTGTCTCCACTCGAGAGGCATTACGGCCTCAGAGTCCCTTCTCTTCTCGCTGACTGCACACTGCTTGTGCTCTGTAGCGTGAGTTTTACAGGAGTTTTATGGAGGTTTAGTTCCCGTGAGGTGTGGACTGCGAAGTGTGGGGTCGTTTGCTTTTTCTGCTTGCTCTTATAAGGTCAGAACTCTGTGTTTTAGTGCCCCCATTGGTGCTTCGGAAACCTTGTAAAAAGATGAACAAAACTGATTTTTTCTGTCAGAGTTGTACAAGTTTTGTGTCTGACAGGAAATAGCAGAACAGTGTATCATATGAGAGTATTTGTGCACTAAAACACTATTGTGGCTGGTCACTGATGTAAGATAATTGGCACATTAATACAGAATTCAGTATGCACAGTAAGAGGTGTATACACTTTATGTGAAACTCACAAAACTTGTCAAGAACCTGTCTAGATCATATTTCAACTCAAGAAGAAAGTCTAAGAAAATGTTTAAATGGCTTGTTAGAACCCGGAAATTTTTATTAATGCATAATATACGATTAAGATTTATGGAATATTTTATTATATTTTTTATGTATAATTATATAATATACAATTGATGTGATATATATGTACTTTAGATGTATAATTTTATAAAATTACACCAAATTACACAATAGTATTAGAAATACACAAACACACACACACACACACACACACACACACACATAATATATATATATATTGAAATAGTATTACTATTTAAAAAATACATTTTTATCAGGCTCCTATATTTATGTTCAGTTATTTCACTTTTAATGGCATAGAATACTTTGCCATTAAAGTAAAAATACTGAACCTTAACATAGGAGCCTGATAAAAATGCTAATTTTAGAAGAAAATTTCAGACGGCACTTAGAGGCTTTTGCATCTGAACTCTTCATATATGTATAAAAATATGCAAGATGTGAGTTGTTAATTCTCGTTTTTATTCTTTTGAATGTGGGTCTGAAATATTTTCATGAGATTCACCAGTATATTGGCTATTTAAACATGGCTCATCCAATCAGATTTTAGAACCAGACCTATCCTTTTTCTAATTCAAATTATTTTCATTTGAAATTCAGAAACTCACTTTTTTCGCTGTGCTGTTCAGAAAGTAAAAGTGGACCTGAGTGAAACATTGAATTCTCCTGAGATTCTTTTCCCATCAGAAAGTTGATAAAAAGTTCTACTTGTGTTCTGATATGAGCAGGATAGGTTTTCGAGGCTGTGTGTGTGTGTGTGTGTGTGTGAGCACACGCAGTCGGGCTCCTCATTTACAGCCCAGTTCTGAGGCAGATCTTTCCTCTCCTCTTCCGTTTTGTCAGTCGTGTCAGAGAACCGAAGAGCTATGTGTCAGAAATATGCATTGTCTGCCATGAAAATATTCATATCCCTTCCTCTCTCCAGGCATCTCTGCGAAAGCCACACTCATCTGCAGGAAAGAAGTGATGGAGGCAGGGAGACAATGCCTCGATCCCACGTGCCTCTGATCAGAAAGCGCTGAGCATGGTGGCTCTGTGACACAGCTCAGACACCGGCCATGAAAAATACAAAAAAAAAAAAAACCCTTGGGGTTCCTCTTTCAGAATCATAAGATGTGTGTGTATGTGTGCACATGAGGTGAAACGAGTGTGGTGGAGTGAATTCAAGCCAGGTCTATACATGTCATATCTGAAAGATGAAGGTTTATAGCTGCAGGCAAAGTCAACGGATTCCATTAGGCAGCAGCAAGGTTTTTTTTTTTTTTGCCCATTAGAGACTATCCAGCACTTTTCCAAGACCTAGTGAGCTGCCTGCTATCTTCTAAGATACCTATCTAACCATCATATAACCTCATAAGTGGTCACTGAGCGCGTTTACATGCACGTTCTTAAGCCGATTATGCTTAATAAGCCGAAAACGTACTTGGTCATGTAAACGTGGTAACCCGTTTTCTTTTATCGGAGTAAGGTGTAGTGAATCAGCTCAAGGGGAAATATGAATAATTAATCATAACTAGTTATAATTAATTATAAATATTTAGGTCCGCCGTAAGTATTTACTTGACCTCTCTGGGTCAGCTGTCTGTCAATTCTAAGAACGTTCATTTCCTGGTTAAGGAAAATGACTTTCTTACTGTACAATTCTACACAGAGCCTGTAGAATAAATCTGCATGATTAAGGGACTCCAGTTATGAGCAAACAATGAACAACGTCAAGTGTGATACAAGTAAGACTTTATTAACTACATAAACACTTAAACTAGTCTAACATACACATACATACACACACACACACACACACACACACACACATGCATACAGTTGGTATAGGAAAAGGGCTAAAGCTTAAGCAGTAAAGAGGAGAGAAATAAAGAATGAAGTTATGGAACCATTTGATATTCAGCAGATTTACAGCCTGAAGGAAACATCAGATTCTTAGTTCAAACGCACCTTTGTAAAAAGGTGCAAATGATACTTAGTCTTATTAACTGATACATTAAGTTTGATACTTGCACGTCTTGTCTGTCTGAAAGAGAGGCTTGATGCAATCTGAAGGCTCAAGTTGATCTTTGCTGAAGTTGGTTGATG
>NW_015546133.1:140826-142026 GCF_001515605.1 Sinocyclocheilus anshuiensis | reverse complement strand
TCAGCTCAAGGGGAAATATGAATAATTAATCATAACTTAATTATAAATATTATAAATATTTAGATCCGCCGTAAGTATTTACTTGACCTCTCAGGGTCAACTATCTGTGAACGTTAATTTCAATACCATGACTGAGGTGCCCTTGAGCAAGGGTGTGTGTTCACTGCTGTGTGTGTGCGCACTTTGGATGGGATAAATGCAGAACACTAATTCCGAGTATGGGTCACCATACTTGGCCACATGTCACGTCACTCAGTTATGAGCAAACAATGAACAGCGTCAAGTGTGATACAAGTAAGACTTTATTAACTACATAAACACTTAAACTCACACACACCACACACACACACATGCATACAGTTGGTATAGGAAAAGGGCTAAAGCTTAAGCAGTAAAGAAATAAAGAATAAAGAATGAAGTTATGGAACCATTTGATATTCAGCAGATTTACAGCCCGAAGGGAACATCAGATTCTTAGTTCAAACACACCTTTGTAAAAAGGTGCAAATGATACCTAATGTATCAATGAATAATACTAAGTTTGATACTTGCATGTCTTGTCTGTCTGAAAGAGAGGCTTGATGCAATCTGAAGGCTCAAGTTGATCTTTGCTGAAGTTGGTTGATGGAAAAGAACCAGTTTGAGTCAGATTATCTTGGTGAATGGAAAGTCAAGGCCCGAGGCCTGGCACAAACTTAGGGTGTCTTTAGCAGCGTTGTAGCTCACATCTTCTCAGAACCTAACAGAACCGCCGACTAGAGGCGGGTCACTGATATGAGGCCTTTAAGGTCTGAGAAGATTCATGCCTCTCAAGATGGACTTGTCCAATGAGAAAGGCTGAAATCCCAAGCGGGAGTTTGGAAATACTGGGGAGTTTTATGACCCTTTGTGTGAAATTCTGTTTCGTGTTTTCCCTGTCTGTTCACCTTGTGGTCTGCAAGCATATTTCAGTTCATTTGTGACATTGAATTCACCTTGGTTTCATTTGACTTTACCCGATTGGTGTTTGGAGTTGTCTCCCTGCTGAGCAAGGACTTGGATTTCAGCTCAGGCTGCTTGCAGGTGGCATTCACATGCATTGTTTCGGTTCGCCTGAATTAAACTTTTTTTCCTTCTGCAGCTGCAGAGGTTTTCAGGGTTTTCAGGGAGCTGACTTGTGAAGTGTCAAGCAGAAGGCTTTGGCTCCCTTCCCCCCCTTCG
>NW_015546133.1:140319-140792 GCF_001515605.1 Sinocyclocheilus anshuiensis | reverse complement strand
CGTGCACTGCTGGTGGTGTGATGTTCAGCAGGCTGTCTTTTACGTGAGTCCATGCGCAGTCGGCAGGACTGTTTCAGTTCTCTCTGAGCCATGTTAAGCTCCTCTTTACTGTTGCAGAATTGCTGAGTCAGGGTTTAGACTTCAGCTCTGGCTGCATGCAGATGGCCTTCTAAGGCCTTAGATCTGGTGTCTCTCTCATTTAGTTCCACATATGCTGTTTTTAACAGTGACTTTGTGTGAAACAGTTCTCTTTCCAAGTCCTGTCTGATGGCTTTTTCCAGCGGCGCTTGGTGTCCAGCAGCTGTTAGAGCCTCCTGAAGACTGGTGATTTCCTTCTGTTGCACCATTCTGTGAGGTTCTTTGCATCCATTCTGTGCTTTCTCTCTTCGAGCAGGTGTCAGTTCTCTGCAGAATTCTGTGACTTGCAGTTTCAGCTCATTTACCTCCTGTCTGAGGCCCTTGAGGGTGTGGGC
>NW_015546133.1:127170-139934 GCF_001515605.1 Sinocyclocheilus anshuiensis | reverse complement strand
ACTCAGCGAGTGAAACACAGTAATGACCACCAGGTTGCTAGGCTTGTATATATACAGTCAAAGTGTAGATGAATTGCTTCAATCTAATTATAATCTATAAGGCCTTTATGCTGTAGAAAGAGGAGCATCACTCAAATCTGCCTTGATATAACTGCACTGAGATTTCTTCTTCAAATAAACAATTTGAACAATACTGCAATTTTGTGATTTCTTCACTAAACGGTACCAATTCAAGCCCCCACTTTATCTGCATTTGAACAAGCCAGCAAATAGGGACACAACAGCGTATCTCAAGTCACGCCCTATTCTAACCTGGACTATCAAGCACGCACTTTTAGGTTGACAGTCTTTAAGCTCATAACATTTGTTTTATCATGTAGTATTTGTTAAATATAGCTAACAAAATATATATCGTGTGTTTGATTGGTCCAGACACTACAAAGGTCATAAACGGCGTAAGCATAAACCGATCGCAACAGATAGTTTTTTTTGCCTCTTACTCCGATTTCGCACGGCATGTAAACGCAATAACCCGCTTTCTGTCGGCTTATTGAAGTGCGCGTGTGTGTTATGTGACAGGAACGCATCGTTAGTGCAGATTTAAGCACATGTAGACCGAGCAAACGTCTTGCAGTAAAGAAAGAAGGAAATATATCACAAAAGCAGAGTTTTTCATGACTCAGAAAATGATAAAAATGTGTCATCTCGTGCAGCAGAAGTAGAAGTGGTTCAGTCACAATGCTGCATTTATAACTGCATGAGAGGATAATATATGAGCTGTAAGTTTCCCGACATGTTGCAAGTTGACATGTTGCAAGCTTAATTTAACATCACAACTGACAAATGTATGGAATACTCGGAGTCAGATACGCAAATGATTATATTTTGACGTCACTACAGGGAAATAACCTGATTTATTAATGAAGAAATTTAAACGCAGCTTACTTGCGTTGTCAGGTTACTGATGTGCATGTAAACGGGGAAAACTGGTTATTTTAATAAGCTGATATTTGTGAGTTATCAGCTTATTGGTGTGCATATAAACGTGCTCACTATGGAACACTTTCCATAGGCAGTAACTCTGTGTGCCACCCAAATAGCGCATTTGCAGTTTAATTTTTAATATGGTGTTAGCAAGTCTCTAAGCCAGTGTTGTAGTTGAGACCAGCTCATAGACCAGAAGAGTGTCAAGTTCGAGTCAAGACCAAGTCTATGATAAGACTAACTGTGTGTTCACACCGCCGCCGTCGAGAGCGTCAAAGTGGCCGGAAGTCATTCATTTTCAATGTGAGCTGGCGTCGAGCAGCGGCACGACTTGAACGTTGAGGGCGTCGAGGAGAGTTGAAATCAGGTCAACTTTATGGTAATGAGCTATGACGCGGTTCGGCGGCAAACAATCGGAATGTAGAAGTCCACCGCTTGAGAGGATTCCAGAGAACGCAGTCCTGTACACTTTGGTTCCGACCACATTAGTTCCCAAGCAAAATGGAGGAGAGGTTGATTATTGCTGTGGCGGGTTTCCCAATAATCTATGACGTGTCCCTGTTTGCGTACATATATGTACATACATATATATGAAAATATGGCTTTGGACTTGGACTATAGGGCCAAGACCATAGAAATATGACCTTAGATTTGGACTCTAGGCGGAGATCCATATTTTCACTGTCCCTTGTTGGACTCAAGAACCAAGAAGGATTATGAAAATATGGACTTGGACTCAGGGAGCATGACCATGAAAATATGATCTTGGACTTGGACTCGAGGCTGAGATCCATATTTTCATGGTCACTTGTTGGACTCGGGGACCAAGAATGACCATGAAAATATATTCTTGGACTGGGTCTAAGACCGTGTTTTTGAGGTCTTGCTCTTGGTCCTCAAGTCAGACCTTGATATTATGGTCTTGGACTATGCCTTGAGTCTGAATATAAAATCATATTTTCATGGTCTTGGTCCTCAAGTCTGAATCCAGGGCCATATTTTCATGGTCTCTGCCTTTTCATGGAGTCTAGAACATGTGGACTCGGTCTTGACCCATATTTGTTCCTCTTTAGTCTCCGGTCATAGACTACAATACTGCGCTAAGCTAAAATGAGTATATAAATGATCATCACACATTTTTTATTAAAATTGCAACATATTTTTTATACTGATTCTTGCCCCTATTACATGAAATAATATTAATAATAATAATAATATTTTCTCACCTTGTCAGCAGTATTGCAACTGAGTTCGACATAGTGTACTCTAGAATTGCCTAAGTAGGTAAATCACTAGGTTGTGAATAATCTGTGACCTCTGGGAATTTGGATTAAAAAATATTTGGACATTAAATTATTGTGCAAAATGCAATTTATGTTAACAAGTGTCTTCTGTCGACTTTCTTCTGCTTATATTGTTGTGCACAATAACAGGACTGTGTAAAGCAAATGCACATGCATTGAATTAGCTAATTGGCATTGTGGTGGTGTAATCTAGTGGTCAAAGGTCTTAAGCCGGTAACTACAATGGTGTAGCATCAAACTCTACAACAGGCTAAAACATTATAATTGCATCCTTGAGCAAAGCACATAACCTCAAATTGCTCTTTACTGCTTAGAAAGTAGAAGTTTGTTGCAGGGTCAAGTTTGCTATGCAATTTTAGGTGGTTAGTATCACTCTACTAGTTCCCACAATTCTTTGTGGTTGAAGTGAATATCTCATGGGTATCTGAGTCAGCTAGCAGCCGCTAATCACAAGACAGCAGACTCGTGGAAGATGAATGAATTCTGCTGTTTTCAATATTTATTTTCTGGCCTTATTTGCATTCATCTTAATTTTACAGTATGTTATTTATTCAAGGCTATGGCATTGCGCTGGAGTAAATAATTCTTAGGCGAAATAAATTGCTTTCGTAGCAAAACACTTTTAAAGCAAAACGCATTTATTGCTTTTCTCCCCCCTCTTTCTTTTTTTCTCTGCTTTTCTTTATCAATTTGACAGGGCTGAAAGCTTAGAGAGACTATCCATGCTGGTAATGTAATGTGTTTCTGTAATTACCTGCGGAGGCCAAATGCCTTTTGTTAGCGGCTAAATCTCATAAAAATGTAAAAAAAAAAAAACCCTAGGAGTCGCATAGTTCTTATTTTGGTTGAACCTGCATATGTAGCTATTCAATTCACACTTTTCAATAGGAGTCTTTGATTTAGGCCCCTCACACACAAAGTTGAATAAATTAGTGCGGTGGGTTTAGTAATTGTGGCTCTGTAATAGTTCGCTGAACAGAAGCATGAGTATTACACAGAGGGCCGACCCATCACCTCTCTCTGGGTGACATGAAATTAATCATGACAATTATCATACCGCTGCGCTCAGCAAATGGAAAGTTCTTTCCTTCCATTTGTTTGTTTATTTATTATTTTTTTTTGGCTAGATTTTCCCATGGTTCCCCCAAGGTGTTCAGACATCAGATAGTAATGAATCAATTCAGACTTTGACGGTACCACCTTAACAAGTCCCCAAAGAGACGGCGCTAGTCATTGTTATAGCTGTATTACATGCTGAAAGTCATTATTGTGAGTTGTAGTGTGCTACTGAAAGATATGTTTGGAGATCGAAGCTGTGGCCTAGCTGTAGATATGTTGGTGTATGCTCTCTACCCATAATTCCCTTTCCTCTCTCTACTGACCCTATATAGAAGAAAATAAGCTTGGCTCCAGTAGTGTGCTGACTACAAAGGTAGTATTTTGGGGGATCATAGGCACACTCTCAACATGCAAAATATTGCATCCTGTCTCCTTTTTGTTTTAGACATCCCAACTTTTTTGATGGTTAGGATGTCAAATTAGGGTGTGGTCACATTTGCTGTCCTGCAAATTTTTACTATTTTATTTTATTTTATTTTTCAATAGTAATTTCATGCAAGAGAAAGATTTCCCCATGCAGATTTCCATCATATTTTACTACACTGACAAACAGAAAGCTGCTTGGTTTGAAAGTAACCTCTATGTGAATTTGTGTGACCAACTCATGTGAAATTCCCAATCGTTTGGATTCCAATTGAAGCGGCTGGCATTTGCCTATGAAAACTGCCGAACAACAGTAAATTTGACTGCAACTTTAGAATGCAGCTGTTAATGTAGATAGCAGGTTTAAAAAGCACACACCAAGTGCTTCTAAGGTCTTCTTTTTATTGATTAAAGTGTGTGTACCAGATGCATGATCTGAGTGTTTGCAAAGAATGAATGTATGAATAGCATAGAAGGTAATGAAACAACTATATGGGCAGATATAAAAGGGTCAATGACTGTCTGAGACAAAGACTGACTCAAAGTGTGTCTGTACACTAATGGCCACTTAAACAAGAGTTCTCTGCTCTCTTGCTGAATTTTACCTCCAATCAATCTCAAAGCCAAATGACGCTATAATTCAATAAATGCTCCATCCATTTCTCTAAGCCCACGTTCATGTCAGCATTCTTACCTTTGGCTGGTACAGATGTACAGCTATGGGGGAAAAGAACGGGGCTTGTCTGGGGTGTTTCTGAGTGCCCACGGCTTTCGTTCCACTGAGGACAACTGTTGCTGCGCCCATCAAAGTTAAATATTAATAACCCAGAATAAATTCACCAGCTGGCACAATGCATGTTGAGCATACACAAATATACACATACATTAAAATTGTGAAATTTCTGCACCACTACATAAACTTCCAGTACCTGCAAGAAGACAACCTGTAAAAGGTGCCAGGATGTGATCCGTTAAGTTTATGTACATTTTCTTTAACTCTGCAACACAACCTTATGAAATGCATAATTCAAAATATGAGAAAACACTTATGATCATGTTAACAGTGCATTAGGCTGTGTTTTTGCAGATTTTTCTTAAGAGTGCAGATAAAAAGCAATAAAAAATATTAAAAGAATATAAAAATGAACAAACCTTTTACATGATATAAATTTTTTTATATTTTTATTGTATTCTATAATTTGTCTGTGTTTCTGTAACTATTGGAAGCTTTTTATTGTATTATTAGTTAGATGATAAACAAATGTGTCAAATTTATGAGTTGTAGAAACTGCATCATGTGAATTTTAACAAAGGCTCCTAGTTGTGACCACTAACAAATATATTCTCGTTTGTGCCTTGCATTTAAATCAACACGCATTGCATTTAAATGGGAGATCTTGATTCCAGACTTAGTATGCATGAACAATAAACCATAATAAAAAACAAAGGCAGCATTAGGTAAATCTTTTTATCCATCTCAACATATTTCCCTCTCTCCGACTGAGATTTCAGTGCATCTCCACATATTTCGATCCCATTCCTTTGTCCTCCCCCTGCTGTTTACTGTGTTAGTTCACATGACTGGGCAGCTTCAAAGCGGCTAATCCTCTCAATGTCTGGAGGCATCTGAGAACACGCAACTAATCCAAAAACCTTCTCACTGCAGCACAGGTCTGGCAGATAATGGAAGGTTATGGAAATAAGTGGGTTTCTACAGCATTTTATAAAGTAATCCAACTCCCTTTGGGTGTAGCAGCACTCTTGTTCTGTTTGAAAAGCATTTGTTCTGAGTGTGAAACCTGAACTTAGTGGTAGTTGCCAGTCTTATTCTCAATCAGTGTTTTTCTGCAGATTTGTGTTTTTGATTCTCTCATAATTGGTCTTAACTATTGGAATCTATCTATATATAATTTGTCAGTACCATTTCTGTTTGTATTTTAGACTTTACATTTTTCAGATTTTTGACATTTATATAATTCCTTTGCTGGTTTGAATCCAAGCATCTTGCAGTCTTGAAAGGTGATACTACCTTCATTTTAAAGAAATTGATGAGCATCAATTGAGACAGAGAGATAGAGAAAGACATTGAGAGAAATGAGACAGCAAATAGCAGAACAGACAGGATGCTGTGCTTGTTTTGTCCAGAGCAAGGTCAGTAAAAGCGAGAGTTTGAGTATCGAGTCCTCCATGGGAAAGTGGGAGTGTTCTTGGCCTATATGCCAATTACTCAGCACACTGTGTGAATATAATGAACCAGGAAGAGAGGTTATCTTATGACGTCTGAATTGAGCTTCTGTTTTTGGACTGAGCATTCATGCTTCATAAAGATTAGGACTTCCTTTTGGCTCAGTCTTTTTTCCCATGGAGGTTATGTCAGTGCACTCTAACTTTGAGTGTAGAGAAAGTGCTCAGGCGAATTGGAAGTTTGGCTGACTAACTGATGAAGCACATCACAAATAGTGTTGCTTTCGTCAACGAAAATTATGACTAAATATATAATATAATAAGATAACTTTGTTTGAAATGGGTTTGGCTAACAGAAAATTTTGGTTTCGTCTATACTACTAGGTACTTATACTATATTGACTGTGTTAAATAGAATTGGATTTCTAAAAAGAGACTAAAATACAAATTTTATTGACTAAAACTAGACTAAATGTCATCAGTTTTCGTCGACTAAAACTAGACTAAATGACAGCTTCACACAAAGACTAGACTAAAACTAAAATTAAAACAGGCCGCCAAAAACAACACTAATCACAAAGGACTGATGTGTCTTAAACACACAAAAACACTAGGAAAGGTAAATATATGGCACATGTAATGGGTCCATCTGAAATACACACTGCCTCTCGCTCGCTCTCGCTCTCTCACAAACAGGTTTGTCCATCTCCGGAGTAATTTATTTTAAACTTTGAGAGACCTCAGAGTGCAATAACAGTAGACAGAGGTGGGTGTTCCTGCAGGTTTGATCAGTCGCTGTAAATCTCTCTGTCAGGGGCTGCAGCAGAAACCCATCAATCTCACTCACAAAGTATTGAAATGGGAGATTGTCACATTATGGTGAAAGCATAATAAATCAACGTGCTGTAATGACCACGCTGCAGAATGGCCATGACTTTGATAGGGGTGCGAGTACACATTTTTGACTAATTATATCCTTTCTAGAATGAGAATATCCCTAACTTTTAGAAGCACCTTCCCTCTGATGTGAATTAAATCATTCATTTAGATTTTTATTTATTTATTTATTTATTGTTAGAGACTCAGAGACAACTACACTACCATTTAACCTTTTGGGGTCAGTACTTTAAAAAAAAAAAAAAATGTATAAAGATGTATCTTATCTTTGCCAAGGCTGCATTACAATAATACAATAAAAACAGTCATTTTAGAAAAAAAGTATTGCACTTTAGAATAACTGTTTTCTTTCCTTCTGTCACAGCAATGCTCTATTTTCAGTGGCCTTTACTCCAGACTTCAATGTTAAGAACTTTTGAGCAATCAGTGCATAAGTGAACAACAATAATTTGTTAACTTTTATTTATTCAAAAACGGTTTCCTTTTCTGCTCTGCAGTTTCCTGGTACAAGTTTGGAAACAGCTTTCACACCAACTGAGCGAACATGAATCAAACTCTTAATATCAAACACGATAGACTCCTCTTTAAACATTCTAGTGTGAAAGCAATTTCACACTAGAAATCCATTTTTATGCTTGATCACTGAGCTTTAGATGTTTAGATTTTGCCAATATTTGTGAAATACAAACCTCTAGTCACCACATATCAACTTGTGACTAATACTTCACATTTTTTCTTTCTTTCTTCTCGAGCTGGTGTTGTGCTGACTCGGCAACCACCGCCGGTCTCAGTCGTTATGTCTACTTTTAATTGGTGTCTGTAAACACCAGGACAAGGTCAGAGCACTCCTGCGGTTGACATGGTAACAGTGTCCAGGGAAACGAGAATGGCTGATTTGAGAGCTGTCGGGATATGGCCACTTCTTATCTCAGAGAAAAGCTTTCTGAGAGAAAAGAAGCACATTCTCTCTCTAGTGTTTTTTTTGTTTTTTTTTCTTACCGTACATAATGCATCTTACAAGACTTTTTTTCCTGTCCCGTGGAGTTGAAGATGCTCTGAGGATCAGGGACTGATGAAAAGCAGAAAGCCTTTGTGGAGAGTCCCTATTTGTTCGGCAGGGCCTGGGAGAGGGTGGACTCTCATTCGTATAAAAGCTCTCCCTCACAATAGGGTCATCTGACCCAAGCGGCCCACTCACCTGTGATGGACATCACAGAAACGGTTGTGTTCTCCTAGTCCAGAGACTATGATGGCAGTGACTTGGGGAAAAATCTGTGTTTGAAGGGTGATAACAGGCTAGTGGTTAAGGAACTAGGTTTGTAATACAAAGGTTGCTGGTTCAATTCTCTTATGGGAGAGGATTCCTGAACTGGAGAGTCTTGACATTTGGTATTACCTTTAGCAAAGCACGCACTTTCTGTTTGCTGCTGACTGACTGTATTTAAAAAAACAATTAAAAAACACACTAGCTTCTCTAATCTTTTTGTATTCTATATGTTTTCTTTTTATTTATTATACAATTAACAAAAGCAAAAAAAGGGTATCTAACACTTGCTTGCTCTATTCTTTTTTATTCTATCTGTTTTCTTTTTATTTATTATATAATTTAAAAAAAAACCTTGCTACGTGTACTGCGTTAAGCTAACTGAGACTTGTTATAGCACTTGCATATCATTGCTCTTTTGTTGATTTTGATTGCTTCCATTGTCCTCATTTGTAAGTCGCTTTGGATAAAAACGTCTGCTAAATGACTAAATGTAAATGTAAAATGTAAATCTAAAAAGTGTCACTTGGTGAAATGGAGAGATTTAATTAATCTAAATCAAAGTCACTTGTGAACTTTTTTTTATTTCTGGATTATCATTTGCATAGCACCACGATATTAGTGGATATCTGTGAAAATTAGAGTTTAATGTTGAATTAATGTGAATTGCAAAGAGTCTATTTTTTTTTATGGCGCCAAAAAGGCAGCCCAAAATGTGGCAATATATTAAAGATTGCTAAACCATGGACATTTATATCTATTTATTTATGAGTTCTTATCTGCCTGTTGCACTTGTCTAATCAAGTGGTTTTCCAAAAGCAAACAAGCAAACAAAAAATACTGTCCTTAGGGGGAATATATTAGGATAATTTTTGGTGGGATTCAGATTAGACCACCAACCGCGCAAGTTTACAATTCTGTCATGAATTTGTTGATTTGAATGCTGCTCTCCTGTAAATACTGACAAGCCTGTCAGTCTGAGATAGACTAGAATTAACCTGGATAGCTTGAATAGTAAAAAATGGGATTTATGTAAGTATAAAGTTTGGAACAACATCAAGGTAAGTAAATGATGACATAATTTTCATTTTTGGGTGAACTGTCCTTTAAACATTGTTCTTGGATCCTTTCATGGTCAACAAATCATTGTTGTTAGATTGAAATAGGATTGAGTTAAGTCAGGATTAGAGAATAGCAATTTGAATAGGTTGCTAGAAAAAGTGACTATTGCTGTAATGCATCATGGAAACAGAAAGGACTCCCGTGTGGGTTCACAAAACTGTCACAGGATGTTGTTGTTGAGGTTAAATTAATTCAGGAACTGACACACTAGAAATAGTAAAAGTTTAAAATTTGTAAAGTTTAAAATTTCCGTGTTTTGCTTTGTACCTCAAAATTGGCCAAAATTACAAACTTAAGTGCAACATTGTATATGACACATTTCCTGTTGCAACAGGACGTTTGGGTGGCTTGCTTTAAAAAAAAAATAGTAATAATAATAAGTAAATTAAATAATAGCAATAAATAGCCAGTAATAATAATGTTAAATAATAAGTTACTGAATTATTATGCATGATATGCTGTTAGTATGAGGTGGGACTTTCAGATTCTAGAGAGCTTTTGATAGGACAAAAATCTGTGTAGTGCAGGGTTAGTGAGTATTGTGGTGAATGTCATTGGTTGGCTGAACAGATGTTTGGACAGACAGATGGACAAACAGACTGATAGTGAGACTTCTGAGGAACATTTCAGTATATACAGGCATCTGAGAGAAAGCCATGAGGAGGCTTAATTTGGCTTTTGCAGGCTAAAAAAGGGACCTACTCTCACTGTGAAGGTTTGAGGCCTGTGTTTCTCAGCCAAAGAGTTGAAGTGGCTTTGAGCTGCTCTAAAGTGTGAGAAGAAACCGATCAGAAATCCCCACTGACAGACACAGGGGGCAGATAAGGTGCTCAGGGGCTTTATAGTTGACACCTTTACTGAGACTGAGGCAGGCCTATGGATTCCTGTCAGAGAAACACAGAGAATAAAAAGGGGCAAAAGACTGTGTAGAGCAGGGAATGGGTGCAAGAGAGAGAGGGAGATAGCGGAGGGGGTTTGGGGCTGTCACAGACCATTAAAGCTCCTTATGTGCCTCTCCTTCTCTCGCTCTCTCATCTCTACAGCGCAACACACAAACTCTTTCAGCCGACGTTGTGTCACACTGCCATTAAAATACACTTAAATCGGCCTCTCACACTCCAGCCAGGGATGTATGGACACCCTTATGTACACACACTAGCAGCTAGTCACTTGTGTTAAGGGCAGAGTGCAAACTATAGGGGAGGCCGAACCTGAAAGGCTCTCTTTTTTAAATATAGACACTGACTGCAATGTCCCCTCAGTTTCTGTCTCTCTCTCTGTGCCTTCAGTTGACATGAACACAATTACACAATTATTCTTGAAAGTATTGGCTAGCAAAGGGAAGGTTATTTGGTCAGAACACTATGGGGGATGGTGGTCGACCGAGACGCGCTTCACATGTTTCCATGCTCGCTGTATCAGAATCAGCTCACTGCTTGACCTACAGAGCTCTCCCGAAAGATCACTTAGACGGACAAACGAGTACGTGAGGCGAGCGAATGAGGGGATGATTGAGGAATAAAAGTTGGTTTGTTTGGGTGGAGAGAGTGTGTGCTGTTGTTTAATGAGGCAGCGCCAGCCTGTTTACGTTTCTCCCACCTGTAAATGCGTTTTATATGGGAAGGGAAATTCGGCGGCAACGTTAATGTGGGAGCAAATAAAGTATGGCAGGTGTAAAACGGCAGGAGGGGTAGATGGCAGACACGACCTTGCATACAGAATCGAAATGTTAGGACGCTCAACGCCACACCTCTGGAGCTGGGAAATAAACCTGGATTTGAATCGAATTAGTGTTGTTGGAGGCGGCAGTCGTGAGCTGAGCTCAAACAGCTTTTGAACATTTTTACTTTTCATTAAACTGAAAACAAAGCAACTTACAAAGAAAATAACTCTCTTGTCATCATTAGCATTTAGCTACATTTAGCCTTTATTTTACCATACCTCAAAATCATCTAATAGAAAGTGATTTTGAAAGTGTTGTAGATAAATGAGCATCAAGAAGTTAGAAATCACTATTCTTTTAGCATCTTTTTGGAGGGAAACAGTATTAGCTTTAGCATTAACACTATAGGGTGAAGAATGACATGTTTGATAAGCTTTAAGATAAACATATTTGATGAATGAAGATGACTGGGCTTATATGCAAGATAAAGTCCTCTACTTTTATAATTTTATTAATTTAACAGGTAACTTAATTCATAACATCTTGTTTGAAAAAGCAGCTCTTTTAGTTGTCATTAGCATTTAATTGCATTTAGCTTTTAATAGGATGAAATACCTAAAAAAAAAATCTATTAGGAAATAATTTTGATAAATTAATTTTGTTAAATAAATGTTCTATGTAAATAAGTCTCATTAAATAAGAAATTCTCCATTCTCTTCACATCTTTTTGAGGGAAAGCAACATTAGTTTTAGCATGAGCATTACTGGCCAAAGAACCATATGTGATGAATATAGACAGCCGGTCTCATGTTCAAGATAAAGTCCTTGATTTTATCTTGGATGAGGGACCCAAACTTCACTTGAGCTTCTGATATGTATCTCTCCTCCAGTCAGGTTTATGTTCTGACTAGACGGTTCAGTCTCGCTCTTTTATCACTGGCCTACATTTGGCCAGTGATAATGTTGTTGGATACAGAGAGGCAACATCTGTGGCCCTTTTTAGAAAAGTGTCATTTTTCTGTGTGACCCTACTGGGGCAAATGGAGTGGAAGACATCAGTCATCACTCTTGGAGACTAAGAAACAAATGGTTTTAGAGATGGATCATCCAATGGTCCATTTATAATCTAGTGCTGAAATTCCCGCAGTGAACACGCACCAGTGATGTGAATGCGAGAATGAGTCTTACACCCCAGAGAGGGTAAATCATTTTACTTGAAACCTGCTGCTTAGGAAGATGAGTTATGTTATGTTACATTCTCAAGGGGCGTTCACAATGACAGTGATTAAGTCTCTGTGCTGTTGTTTGCTGGTGCATGTTCATACACACTGTCAGTGTGAATGCCACATTACATAGAGCAGGGGTGTCCAAACCTGCTCCTGGCGGGACACTATACTGCAGAGTTTAGATCGAACCCTAATTAAACACACCTAAACTATTGAATCAAGGTCTTCAGGGTCACTAGAAACGTCTAGGCAACTGTGCTTGGTCAGGTTGGACTCTGCAAGACGTTGCCCCTTCAGGGGCAGGATTGGACACCCACATTATGGAAATAGAATATTTATTTATTTATTTGTTTGTTTGCTATATGAGGGTCACATTAAAAATATTATTTTTATTCTTTTATTCTTTTTATATATAACTGTCATGTTCTTTGTTACCAATGAGACAGTAGTGATAAAATATGAGATGTGATGTGTGAAAAAGAAAAATTAAGGTAAATGTGAACAGGGTGTGCCATTATGTTTTGTGTGTTAAACTCATTTTGGAAAATTGTGAAAAAGGTGTGAAAATATTATCCAATTCTGTATATATATATATATATATATATATATATATATATATATATATATATATATATATA
>NW_015546133.1:124639-127110 GCF_001515605.1 Sinocyclocheilus anshuiensis | reverse complement strand
TATCAATGCATCAAATGCTAGCTATACAATTAGACAAAGCAAGACAAAGACCATTTTATTCCAAATAAATAAATAGATAAAAATAAACCGTCTTTTCCACCGTGTTTTCCAACACAAAACATAACCTGAGATGTGGAAATTAAATAAAAAAAAAAATGTAATGGACAGTACATTGTAGTGGATAATAAAATTGCACCTATACAAATAATGGAAGTGTAATTGTCTCAAAGCAATCTCCAATTATTTTAGTCTTACAATAGAACTTGTGAGACCCCAAGCTCTATGTTGCCGTCACAGTCCCTCGGTCTCTATCTATCATTGGTGTCCAGCAGACCCTTACACCTCTCACCTCCGCCTTAATCATGTCCTGTCGTGCTCACGTCCCGAACTGCTGTCCCAGCGCATTCTACTTCACAGCTAGCTGACTGGCGAATCTCCGATATCAGTCTTACTCAGCAGACATCTGCGCGCAGTCCTCCGCGACGCTGGCCCACCTGAACCAGTGCTGAGACGTGACGAATGGATATGAAACAGAGGAGTGACCTCTCTCGTTCAGAGTGACACAGGGGCCACCTCCTCTCAGGAGTCCACATTTATTAACACACCGTCACACTCCCAGTCAGGGAAATGATCAGCGAGATTAATTCTTCTTTAATCCTTTTTTTTCTTCTACATGTCAAATGGATCTTTGGCTGTGATGGACTCGTAATTAAGAGGAGATGTTTCACACTGTCTCCAATTTTCTTCTGTGTCTTTTCTTGTAAAAATGAAGTCTGGTGGTTGAATTTTAAAGACTCATTATTTTCTGTTTTCTCTCTTCTAGGTAAGAGCTGTCCTGTGCTGAATTGCCTGATGGTCAATGTATGTAGCCTTTTATATATGTATTTGCTCCATTGTGTGATAGTGAATGGGATGCTAGCAAGACAAGGTTCCTGGGTCCGTGTTTTTCTGGGCAGCATTGAATGGAGCTTCCAGTATTAACCAATCGAGCGTTTGAAATCTAGCATGATTGTGTTCTCTGAACTTCTGGAGCAGATGTTGAACTCTTGAACTATCTATGAATAACTGGATTTACATAGTTTAGTGAGGTCAGTTCAAGTTCTGGCAAGCTGAAGAGACAACAAATAGACTCTATGCAAATCACATTGTTTTGAGTGATGTAAGAAGGGAAAATTAACTATTTTATTTTAGCTCAGGTTTTCAGAGGTGGAATCAAATCTGAAGATTCAAGATCAACCTGATTGAACTGATTCCAAATTTGATAATTTATACTTTATCTACCGTTCGTCCAGCGAGATGTTAACATCAGTATATCTTACCAATTTGAATATCTGTACTATCCCTGGCCACAGGTTAATACATGCTTATGATAATGTATAAGCTACGAGCTAGGTAACAAAGGATCTGGGCAGAGTTTAACTTTAAAATTCACGACACAAGACAATAATTCTTATAATGAAACAACAGTTTATTGGCTATTCTAGATTACATTAAACTAAACTAACGAAAACACACACACACACACACATACATACACACACTCATACGGTTGAAAGGATGAGGATTAACGGAGGTTGCATGAAGTTCCAAAGTTCTAATACTCGTTTCTACGAGTTCTTTAAATTCAACCTGAGAAAACTCATAAAAGCAGAGACTTGGCTTATGTTTACTGCTTAATTAGTTCAGCACCGATTTCAGCAGATAGAAGACTTTGTTTGTTACTTGCGTTTTAGTGACAGCTGAGCGGAGTTTCCCAGTTGCTGGCTTTTCAGGGAATCCCAGCGCCTTTGATTGGTTGCTGATCTGTCGTTTGGATGACGTAGTTTCTGGGGATGCCCTCCTGATGAATGGGGTTTCCCGGTGACGCAGAGGCTTTGGCAGTTCTTCTGAAAGAGTCTGAGTTTGTAAGACTTTAGGCTTTTGAAGATCTCTGGCAGTCACAAAGTTTCAATGAAGTGTTTGAGTTCTGGAGTCTCGCTCGCGTGATGTTACAGCATGTGAGCGCTTTGTAGCGTGGTCACCAAGGCGAAAAGCCAAAGATCTAGAGAGAGAGAGAGCAAGCGAGCAAGCCACGAGGGTTTTGTGTCCAGTTTTAAGCAAGCCCGATTTTGGTCCATCCCAGACGCGATTGTTCCAATCAGATATTGGCTGCGGGGCTTAGCCACGCCCCATACTGTTCCTTTATCATGCATGGATCACATGCTTCCCGTGGGGAGTATTTCTGCAAGTCTTAATAACTTCTTATAAAGTGTCGTACGACACACACTGTTCAAAATAACAGCTTTTCACTCATTTCAATGCTTTGCAATTATCACCAGTTTTCATTCAACACTAAACTTCCCATATCTTACACACATATTAAATGCTTTATCTGCTAAAAGGAAAAGTTATAAGGCAAAGATTAAAATATCATAGGTTCCAATAACACATCAAACAGAAAGCATATTATTTGGGAGTATATTGCTCCAATA
>NW_015546133.1:93261-124559 GCF_001515605.1 Sinocyclocheilus anshuiensis | reverse complement strand
GTCTTTTTAATTGTCTGTGTAAGTTCTGTTTCCTTGTCTGTGACAGGAGAAACGCGCACTTTTCTGAAAAGTAGGAAGGGGGGGGGGAGGACAGAGAAAGTCCTATGGTCCATAAAAGTCACGTGGTGGTTAAGAGTCATGTGATAGTCACGTATAGATCCAGTGTTTGCAGGCCTGAGGTTAATTTACTCGTCCTTTTCCTGTTGGATATAATAGTTCCATACATTGTGCGATCACGAGGTATCTCTCAACTATATGTATGTTGTGAAAGAACTTTTTAGTTCTCGATACAAAAATATCTCTGTTGTCTCCTGATGTGGATTAGTTTAGACCTCGTGATGAGTTGATTCAATGGCATATCCGTGTCTGTTCATGATAGAAATCCTGCAGTGATGTGAGTTTTTGCCAGTTGACATTATTCTCAATATAGATGAGCCTGTTTGCAAGGTCAACAAACAAAAGAAAATATGTAATGGAACAACCGTTATTAAATATACTACTCAGTCTAAGCTGGGTATTTACCGAATGTGTTTTAAGTTTCTGAATTCGAATTAATTTTGATGTTTTTGTGGTTTACAGCCAGCACCAGCATTTTTGATCATATTCACCAATCTTACATGACCCCCAGAATATTTGGAGGTGTGAATGTAAACACTGAATTGATAAAAGAAAGAACAGAGCGGCCTATTATGCCAATTATTATTATTATTATTATTATTATTATTATTTAATCCCACACTTAATTGTGGGTAAGTTCCATAAAGTTTTTAATTTTTTTTTTTTTCATCATTTACATCCTTGTTTGTCATGGTCCTGTAGACCAGCAGAAAAAAAACTATTATTCAATCTATTAATTTCATAACCTGTCTATCATTCTCCTTAAACCAGCAGGAGTTCAGATCATGCTGACATACAAATCCTTAGCCTGACTCACTACAATAGAAACTGTTTTGTTCAAATTATCATTTTCTTAAAAAATAGAGTACACATTTACTGTAATGGTGTCTAAAGTAAGCAGAGCCTGATTAAGCAGAAAGGGCTTTTAGGATGATAACAGCAGATGTAAGTGAAGTTGGTCATGTTTAGTTAAACCTAACATTAGACTAAATCAATACTGTATTCATGGGTTGCAGAGACAGAACACATTTCCTCACCAAGTTTAAATGGCCTAAAGGCATCATATATTTAAATGACTAAATGTTTGAGGCAAAAACAGGTCTTAAACTGGTTGCCTGAAGCGTAACCTTTTTGCCTGTTCTCTGAACTGTCACCTCATTGCCTACAGAGTGTGACTGTGTGTGTGTTTGTGTGTGTTTTGGGTTTTGTTGTGTTTTGTGTGTAAGCTACTTATTTGGGTCATTTCGGCATGTGTAAATAATGAAATTAGATGCTAGCCTCAGTTTTATATCACAAGTGTTCATTTACAATATTCCTCACAGCTTTGCTTAGCCATGAAATGCTAATTCTTCCAGGCCGAGCGCTTCAAACAGCACGCTTCAGACAGACAAATGAATAATAATAACTTATGTGTTTTATATAATTTCTGACTGGATCAAAAGAGGATCGTTGCCTGCACTGTGTAATGACTCAGAGGAGTCTAGTGCTGTAAAGGATCTCCAATAGCTTAATGCATTATTCACTAAGAAGGTAGTGCGCTCTAAATGTTCCCCGAAAAAAGGTTTTGAAGAAAGTTTTTTTTTTTTGACAGTGGCTTGTTTATGAGTTTTCTTTTCTGAACTAGCCTGGAAGAGTGAATAAACAATCCAACAATGCCTAAAAAAACTATTGATCAGATGACCTCATCTAAACCTAATTCATTTTTTCCCCTGAATAATATATTATTTGTTTCATTACTTAAGATAAGCATCCCTAAAGCAAGAAAATATTTACACTTGCAGTCCATTTCCAATCTTCAGTGTCACATGATCCTTCAGAAATCATTCCAATATACTGATTTGACGTTTAATAAACATGTATTATTATTATTATTATTATCAATGTTGACAACAGTTGTGGTGCATATACTTCTGGGGAAGTTCTGGGCAAACTAGATATGACAATTCACATTTCAATACACACATTGATTTTTAAATCACACATTTGAAACATTTTATTTGCATCTCATTGTTTTCCAGTATTTTTAATGCAATTTTCCCAAAAGCATGCAGAAGGAGACCTATGGTAGGCTACACTGTAGAAAATGATTTCCAAGTTGCAAATAAAGCACAGATTATTGGAGTATGTTACAAAAAAATACTATTTCAGTTTTTCTACTTCCAAATTTCCTGTTTAATTCAGTGTAATACTTGCCATTTATTGTTTAATAATTATTGTCAAATTTATTAAGAATTTCGGAGTAAAAATTGTTTTTCGGTGGCGATATAGAGACATGGGTAGGTTATTTTTACTTGAGCCAATAAAACACCCTAGTGACCGCACAGCAGCAAACCTAATAAATAAATAAAAAACACAGATTTTCATGAATGGTAATAAATTATAATAAAACCAAGTTGTGCATTTAATTTTCCTTCATATTTCAGGCACTTAACACTGTCTTTGCGCTTAATCTGACAGGACTCAGTCGTCCGCTCTTCCTTAATTCTTTGACGTCCTCTGCTAAATGATGACATAAGATCACTCTTTCTCTCCCCATGTCTGATGTGTCTGTCCTTCCCCCCTTGTGTTATCTATTCATTTATTCTTTCATTTATTTATTGCCAACACGAGAAGCATTTGTTTTGACAGATGCTTGCTCTGGGGCGACTGCCAAAGCGTAGACAGATTTTCTGGAGATCGGCACGACGGCGCTCACTGAACGCAGCGGGCCAGGAAAAACACACTCTACGCAAGTCAGATTTGTTAACAATTATCTGTTCTCTGCCCTTTCACTGTTGCTGCTTCAGAACACAAGGATAATTTTATCCCCATGTGCCAAATTACGTCTGAAATATGGAGCGGTTAGAGGAGAGGCGTGAAGGGTGGCGAGAGGGTAAGGGTGAATAGGTTTGTGTTGAGGTCCACCTGACCTCAACCCTCCGGTCCGCTCTTTTGAGGATTTTTGCTTGTTAATTATGCTGAATTATTCTTAACCTACCTGCCCTTATTTATGGATGTTGGTGTACAGAAAACAGCCTTGTAGCGATTGGAGTTATCGTTGGATAGTCACCTTCTGTCCTTATTTACATTATGATATTTCCCATTACTGTTTAATTATCTAAAGCGTGTAACACTGCAACACTGATGAAAAAAATAATCCAGAATATGTAGTTTACTGTCATAAAACATTTTACGACACGTAAAACAAGTTTGTCATATTTATTTTATATTGTTTATATTTAATAAGAATAAATAAATGAATTTATTTAATATTTATTGAACATAAATATTTTAGTAAGCACATACATAGTACTAGTAACTTTTTTAATTTTTTTATTTAAAAAAGTAATATAGTAATTAGGAATGAAAAGAAAGAAAATAAATGTGCCAATGGGATCAAGGAATATTGTAGGTCAAATCTGAACCAGCTTATTAGCGTAAAATAAATCTATTAAAACATTTTTGTTAACTGAAATAAAGCTGAACTAAATGTAAATATTAGATAAAAATAAATAAATAAATGTTACTTTGGCAACTGACTGAAATAAGTTTAAGTTAAGGCACTAAAATTACTAACTGGAAATAAATAAAAATCAAAGCTGAACTAAATGGAAAACCTAAAACTGAAAAAAAGAGAGAAAAGAAACCTAAGTAGTAATAAAAAGAAAAGTATAAAAAAAAATTAAAACTGAAATAAAAATAAAATAAAAACAAATTCAAAATTGCATTATTTATTTATTTTTTATATGTATTATTTATTAATAGAATATATGAGCAACACAGTTCAGTAAACATGTACAGTAAACACTAGGCCATAGCTACTGTCTGTTATTTATTTATTTTTACGATACCATTTTGCAATTCAGATTCAAACTTTTATGAGCCACATTACATCCTCAGCAATGTGTTGCATGTGTGCCAAGCAATATGACAAGGCTTTAGGTTGAACTTGACTTGAAAAATGTAGCTGGGTATGCTGGTTTAAGACTCACTCTAGCCCTAATGAATCCTTTTCTTCTCTAAAATAAAGTGGAGTTAGTCTGAACGGAGCTTCTCGTCCCTGTTTTGAACCTCTGTGTGAATGCTTTATGAGTGTGTGGCATATTAATGCAGTGTGTGTACGCTTATCAGAGCCCAGCACACACACATAGACTCACAGCAGGTTAATGGGGAGCCGTGAGATAGCAAAAGTCATGCACTTCAACACAACTACTGTCTGCTTCACCTGCTCTTCACCATCAAATTCCACTTCATATCTGTCTGTCTTCTGCTTTCACTCCATCTCTGCTTTCAACCTCCTGTTGAAAACAGTGACAAAGTAATGTGAGTTCACTTAAAGGCACGATGACCTCCAACATCTGTGTGAATGTTTTGTGTGAGTTGGGTTGTTTATTTTGAGGCAAACACAGAAGCCCTCATGCTGCTGTGGCTTGCTGGGGAGCAGCATGTTTTCTGCTTGTAAACACACCAACCTTTTGGAGAACCCCTGTCTGGAGGCCTAGCCAAATGCATCGAATTGCCCCTCTTTCCCACTGCCAGGGCCAGACAGAACACAGTGAGAGGTGCTTTGTTTTTTTTAGATGTGTTTGTGGGATTTATTAACCGTCATTTTCTGTTTGGGGTCTGAGATCTATTTAATAGCTTGAAAAATGTACTGTATTAAGCATGTTGATATTCCATGTATTTACTTATTTACTGTATAAAAAAAAAGAGAGAATTGATTATACATAAACCTTTGAAGCACTTAAACTCATCACTTAAAATCACAGACTTTACATAGGCTAACATGCTAAATAAATTCTACACCAGTTCTAAATAAAATGGATTTGTTTGTTTAGGGTTATTTATATCTTTAATTATTTATGTATCTTTTAATTATATAATGAATTAATTAATGAATGAATGAATTAAATATATTAGTTAACACATGCATACTACTAATAATGTATTTATTTGTAATAATATTAATTAAAATAATATGAATTGTAATAATAATAATAATAATTTATATTATTATTATTATTATTATTATTATTATACTTCATTCCATTTCTAAAACAGCTTGTCCACTTCAGCTTTTCTTCATGAAAAATTTAGCATAGGTTTAGGATTTCAGAGATCACCTTTATAAAACTAGTTGATAGTAATTATTTTTATTGCTGTTTTATTGCTATCTATTTATTTGTTTGTTTGGTTGGTTGATTATTTATAGAATGAATAAACAATGTATAGAATGTATAAGCCAAATATTTTTAGTAAACGAATACATAATGCTAATAATGTTTTTTTTTCTTTCATAAATAAGTTACTACTATTAATTATTATTATTATTATTATTATTATTATTATTATTATTATTATTATGTGTTTTTCTACAATGTGTAATGTGAAAACATTACTTTTGGTAAAATAGATAAATAAAATTAAATTAAAAAAATAATAACAATAAATAAATTAAATCCACCTTTTGAGTTTTGCTCAGGTTCAGATGAGTTTCTAAATAAATACATAAATAAAATGTTACTTATAAAATTATAAAATAAATAAAATGACCTCATCTGACTGAAAAGCTTGAAAACAGCATGCCTGTTCTCACAGATGTTTGTAGTCTTGCAATAAGTGACATCTTCACAAATAGACACGCTAATACAAACAACGCTTGCAGACACAGTCCTGCATGACTCTCGCTTACACACTCGCTTATACACACACACATCTGTGTTTATTCAACAGAGTTTCTACAGTCATCGCTAAAGATAGCGGCATGCAGAAATACGCCAAATCCGTCCCTGAGAAATTCTTCACAGAACAGCTGATTATGGTTGACATAATCGTGTAATTGCTTTAATGGGATTTTAATATAGTAATTTCTAATTTAAGATCACAAAAAACAAAAACAAAAAATCTGTCAATGTGCCTTTTGGTTGAGCATCAGTGAACAACATTGGAAGTGTGACATGATGTTGTTTTGACGCGTTGCATCCAATGACAGTAATTTCTTCCTCTCTGCCTCCATCATCTCTCTCTCCCACCTTGATAGATAAGCATCATGCTGGGCTCTCGCTAGGACAAGTGGCTAATTACCAGCTAAAAATACCACCTCCTTAGTAATAATTACCGTACATCTTTGGATAATGATTCATATTTCAAGTGTTGTGATGAGTGGATATGTTCAGTAATGTGACGAGACATGCCATCAAGCAGCTCTGCCGTGACCTTGAGGCTTCTTCAAATATTGAGAAAGGACAGGGAGATGGAGGAAGGCGCAGGGGAGTGAAGATGGGATGAATGTGGCAGCTACACGCCAGGCACGATTTCCAGGAGACTGCACAACTGTCTAAACTGATAGTAGAAGTAAGGAGAAAAATGTGCTGTTAAAATTAAAGCTGCATTTTCATGATACAAAATGAACAAATGTGAGTTCAAATTGCCTTTGCCATTTAAATAAATGCAGCTGGCTGGTACCTTTGTAATAGAAATAGAAATCTAAGAATGATAGTCTGTATATTCTCACAGAAAAAAAGAAAAGAAAAAAGCTGTCACTGGCTAGAATGTACACCTTATTAACCCTAAATGGTATTAGTATTAGTATTAGTATTAGTATTAGTATCTTTTGAAAGGGTACTGCTTGAGTTTTGAACATTTTTTTTTTCTAAAACTGTATGTGAGAAAGTGCAATGAACCTGTCTGTTATATAAAACATCAGTGACTGTCACAACTCCTAAACTGCTTTCTCAAAAACTCCATTAGCAAAAAAAAAAAAAAAAAAGATAAATAGAGCCATGTTTTTAGTCAAACTGTTTGTATGCTCAGTTTGCAGTGTTAATAGTAGGCCAAGTGTGCACAAAAAAAAAAGATGAATATTTATTGTATTAAGCCATTCAAAATGTGATTTTTTTTTTTTGTGTATATACACTACAGGTCAAAAGGTTTTTATTTTTACTTTTTTAAAGTTCATTTATTTGATCAAATATACAGTAAAAATAGCAATATTGTGAAATATTGTTACAATTTAAAATAACTGATTTATATATTTATATATTATTTTAAACTGTAATTTATTTCTGTGATAGCAAAGCAGAATTTTCAGCAGCCATTACTCTAGTCTTCAGTGTCACATGATCCTTCAGAAATCATTCTAATATGCTGATTTGTCGTTCTAGTCAGGAGATGGATACAAAAAAAATAGGAAAGAAAGGCTTTTGCTGAATTGCATATAATTTGTGAAAATAATTATATCTAATAATATTTAATTATTGTATATTAAGTATCTAATTTTATGTAATTATTATTAGGGGTGTAACGATATTCAAACCGAACCGAAAAACCACAATACACCACCCACGATACGTGTCGCGGTACTCTTGAGAACTCGCGCACGTTGTGCATTCAGGTTTAAGTCCCCACCAGGGGACTTAAACCTGAATGCACACCAACTCATGGGGACTTGTGTCATGGGTACCCATGGGTACAAAAGCTTATAATTCACACAGCATGATTTTTTTAGAGATTGTAAAAATGCACAAAGGTTTCTGTGAGGGGTAGGTTTAGGTGTAGGGCGATAGAAAATACAGTTACAGTATAAAAACCATTACGCCTATGGGGAGTCCCTACAAGAATAGTGCACCAGACTTGCGTTTGAACTGACAAACTAACACAAAAAATGTCAACATGCCCGTCTTTGTGAGTATCCTTGCAAACATCATTGGTCATGTTCATGATCATGTCATCAGCAGCCATATCACCATGCAGCCCAAGACTGGTTACCCACTGAAGTTAAGCAGGGTTGAGCCTGGTCAGTACCTGGATGGGAGACCTCCTGGGAAAACTAAGTTGCTGCTGGAAGAGGTGTTAGTGAGGCCAGCAGGGGGTGCTCACCCTGTGGTCTGTGTGGGTCCTTACGCCCCAGTGTAGTGATGGGGACACTATACTGAAAAAAGCACCGTCTTTCGGATGAGACGTTAAACCGAGGTCCTGACTCTCTGTGGTCATTAAAAATCCCAGGATGTCCTTCGAAAAAGAGTATGGGTGTAACCCTCATATCATGGCCAAATTTGCCCATTGGCCTCTGACTATCGTGGCCTCTGAACCATCCCCATATCTGCTGATTGGCTTCATCATTCTGTCTCCTCTCCACCAATAAGCTGGTGTGTGATGGGCGTTCTGGCTCAAATATGGCTGCCGTCGCATCATCCATGTGGATGCTGCACACTGGTGGTGGTTGAGGAGATACCCCGCCCCTTCTGTGTAAAGCGCTTTGAGTGCCCAGAAAAGCGCTATATAAATGTTAAGGAATTATTATTATTAATTATGTCTTAAGTGACTGTAAACAGTCAAGAAAGACAACGAATGTTTAACAGTATCAGTGCACTGGATCTGTGAATTATGTCTTAAAGGAACAGCAGTCTATTCCAGCTTTTTAATGTTTTTAATGTTAAACAACAAAAGACAAGGAAATCACTCACTTCTCTTGATTGAATAGCTTTTGTAACTTCATCAAGTATTGGTCTTTAATAATCCAGTGAATTGAATACTTCACAAATGAATCTTATTTATGTTTATTTTTGCCTTTTATTTAGAACTTAATGGATGCAAAAAAAACTGTAATATAAAATTAATGATACAAAAATACAAATACAAAATTTTCACTTTATATTAACATAGCGATTTATCATTGTACACGGTATATGCACAGTATCCCACTGTAAAAAAATTAATTTTCGAAGTTGTAAATAAAGATTATTAAAGTACATTTTACAATATATTATTTCAGTCTTTCAAAATATCACATTTAATTCAATCATACCAGTTGACACATTTCTACCATCATACCATTTGCCTTAAGCTCAGAATTGTAAAAGCAAATTGAAGGAAACAAAAGCAGAGAGTGAGGATGGGTTACAGTCAGTGGCGTTTCTGTCAAAGCTGAGATAAAATCAGCATATTGTTTGACTGCGAGGCATGTAAAGCCTCTTCCTAGATTAATGAGGCCCTCATGTGTCACTCTTCCAACTCTTACACCTCCATTCAGGAATGATGATGGGGGAAAAAACAATGTTTTGTTTGTTGCACTTACCTGATGGAAAGTAAAATTACAAATGAGATCTTTTTAATATCTCAGTTGTTACAGCAATGAGATGAAATGGAGACCTTCATCAATGTTGAGTGAGTATAATATGCAATTTTTTTTCAAAATACATTGCTATTTGTAAATTATATATTTCACGTTGCAAATCTGTAACAAATCTTTAAAACATTTATTTGGATTTATTTGGATTTAATTTTATTTATTTTTTTCATATTTTAATATTATGTATTTTATTTGTTTTCATTATTTGTGACCCTGGACCACAAAAGCAGTCATAAGTAGCACAGGTATATTTGTAGCAATAGCCAACAATACATACATTGTATGGGTCGAAATTATAGATTTTTCTTTTATGCCAAAAATCATTAGGATATTAAGTAAAATTCATGTTCCATGAAGATATTTTGTAAATTTCCTACCGTAAATATATCAAAACTTATTTTTTGATTAGTAATATGCATTGCTAAGTACTACATTTGGACAACTTTAATTTATACAGTGAAATGTGCACTGTTATTTTACATTTGTTTACTTAAAAAAAAAAATATATATATATATATATATGTGCCTGAAAATTACTGTTAAACACCCGAAACACCTGAAAACAAAACACTGTTTATTTTATTTGTATCTTTGCTCTATTGTATTTATTTGTGCTGTTGCATTTAGTTTGATTAGTTGTTATTTTCTTTCTTTCTTTCTTTCTTTGACCATAGTACTTTTTTCCCTGAACATAGCAGATACTGAACCGAACCGTGACCATAAAACCGTTAACCGAACCGTGAGCAATCTGAACCATTAAACCCCTAATTATTATACAACTAATATGAGTATAATTGAATCACTTTTTTGGGTATTTCCATTTGCTACAATTTGGACATTATTTTGTCAGTATTAAAACTAAAAGTTCAAATTTCATACATTATCAGCCATGCCGAAACTGATTGTTAGAGATTGTTAGAAAAAACATTTTCCATATATATTGACTTTTGCACCATAATTGAGTGTGCTTTTAATGTTTAAGTGGTTTAGTTGGAGCGTAAACAGTATATGAAGACAAAAGTATAAATTAGTTTTTTGTAAAGCTGTTCCTCTCTCAGAATGCTGCCCTCTCCTCCTCCGCTGAGCCGCTGCGTTGGTTGCAGGCTCAGAGAGGGAGTGGGCGGCCACATGAGACATTGCGGCTAGTGCAGAGGAAGTGCATGCTGATTTCACTTCTCATTTCACTTGTGATCTACAAAAGGTTCCTTATTGCTTACTTATAATTACCTGTCTCTCTGTATGCCTATATCTATGTGTGTGTGCAGATGGGCTAGCCGTAGTGAAGGTAGGCTGAGTGAAGGTGTTATGCCCAGGCAGACACCTACATGAAAGTGAAGAGCTCTCAGAAGTGAAATCAGAACAGATGGTGTTTCAGAGAGCCTCTGCACCTTATTGTGTAAAACTAGCCTCAGGAACTTGTGCTTTGTGCAATGCATCTATGTTATATATAAATGTATTAGCATCTATATTATATATGTTTTTTGCTTTTCAACTTGAGTGCCTTAAAATTCACTTTTATTATGAGTTCATTGATTATTTCCCACCATAATATCAAGAGATTTTTGTCTTTATTTTGCTTATTTTTTTAAGCCTTGTAATATTGCAGCAAACCACTTAACACAATTATATATTTATATATCTGATTACTAAGCTGACATTATATTATGTCCAGTGTATTAGATAGTGTATTGTATATTATATTACTAACGCTGAGAAAAGAAAAAAAAAGGTCAGGTTGTGTGTAGCAGGTTAAATGCATCTTGCAAGC
The DNA here is from genome assembly GCF_001515605.1 of Sinocyclocheilus anshuiensis. Lineage (NCBI taxonomy): Eukaryota > Metazoa > Chordata > Actinopteri > Cypriniformes > Cyprinidae > Sinocyclocheilus > Sinocyclocheilus anshuiensis. The sequence goes on along the minus strand of NW_015546133.1, from coordinate 113,565 downwards.
TGTTTGCGTTTAGATTCTTAGTTCTGACCTTAATTAAGTAGAAAGAAGATGGTATAGAACTAGATTTTGTCATTTTCTGAAGAAATGTATGTGGTCTGTGTCAGTACAAAACTTGCCACCAGATGTTTTATAGAATGTTTTTGCCAGTTTCTTGGTGGTTTGTGGTTTAGCTGTTAGAACATTAGGAAGCTGACTCATTTTTGTAATTTTGCATTTTAAAGGAGATGGATTCAGAGGCACAACTTTTTTGGAGAGGGTTTTAGCATCCTGACAGCATGTTTTGGTGTTAGACTGTCAGCATGGTGAACTTTAAAATGCATCCCATCTAAAGCACAGCCTGCTTGTGTAACACATCTACTGGCTTCAACAATACATTTCAAGAGAATTTCTGTCAGAAAGAATCATCTGCTGCAAAATATGCCCTTTTTGTTTTGTGAAATAAAATGTTGGTTATTTATTTTTTTGTAATATTTAATTTATTAGAAGTTATTATTATTTTGTTTTAATATTTAATTTGTTTTAATAGTTATTTCTTTTAATCATTATTTTTATTACGATATGTATGTATGTATTTAATTATTTATTTATGTATTTATTATTTTTAGTATTTTGAATTTGAGGTCTTTACATTCTTGCATTCTGTCTCCATTATTATTTTAAATGCTATATGTAAATGTTTATGTCTTTTGTTTGGACATTTTTTATCATGGTGAACTTTTATTTATTTATTATTACCTCTTCACTTTAAAGTGAACTTTGTGAAGATCGATCCACAGATTGTTACTTTCCGTTTGTTTTGCTGCATAGTTTTCTTTTCTTAAAAGTTTGTTTGTGCATGAGAGGCTGTAATTAATGAGGGTGAAGATATTTGACGGCTGATATTATGTGGAACGCCAAGCCTTCGGGGTATAGCTCCCTGAAATTTGTACTTGTCATTTTCAATGTGACATAGACCACAGCAGGAAACACTAATTTTCATCTGATTATACCCCTGCTGTTTATTACTGTCTATAAACAATGCTCCATATTAAGGCGTGATGACTTTTAATATAGAGCTTTTAATATCTGCCGGAGAGGCTCCGCCCCTTTTGAGAGCCTGTGTCATATCCCGTCAGAGACTGACGTCTAGTGGGAATCACTGAGCTTTGGTTGCTCTGTCACAGTAAGGTTATGTTTATGTCACACAGTAATGTAGAGCTGCAATTTGAAATGGTGTCAAGGGACTGTGGCTCAGAAACAGCATTATGTGTGTGAGAAATGCATGTAATGCAGTTACGATTACTAGTGACAGACAGGAAAAAAAAACAAACTGATCAAGCGGTAGTAAGGAATTGGATCTGCGAGGTGTTCTGGGTGGGCCATGTGATTCCCTGCAGTAATCTTGATTGACAGCTCCGTGGCATGTTGTAATAGGAAATTGATGATGCTCGCTTGCAGATGCCGTTGGCTGGTAATTGATTGAGATCTTCTTGTGTTTGCAGGATGACATCTGTTCCAATGAACGGTGACGTCTTTAATCGAGGAGGGTGTTTACTTTTGAGTGGGGATCCCTGTACTGTTTTCCTTTTGAGACTCGCAGATGCATTTGTATGCGACTAATTGGTTGTAAATCTACAGGGTTGGAGAGAAGAGCACCTCACTACAGATGTGTTTACTCAGGTAATCATCATTAGACACATGGGCGGCACTTCCTGCAGCTTTGTACATGTGTGGGATTTCACCACTCTACAAATAAACTAGATTTTCTGAAGAAATGCAACTCTATGATGCTTGACTGGTTGCCAGGGTGTTGCTAAGGTACTTGGCTATATGGTTGAGAAGGTGTTGTAGGTGGTTGCCTGGGTGTTGCTACAGTACGTGGTTGCTATTTTTTTATTTATTTATTTATTTTTAACCAGTTTTAATGCATTGATACACAGTTCGGTAAAGTGTGATAGTGGTTGCCAGGGTGTTGATCTGTAGTTGTGAAGGTGTTCAAAGTGGCTTTTAGTGTGTTTCTATGTGGTTTCTAAGTCATTGGTAAAGTTATCTGGTGTTTTTAGTGTGTTGCTACAGTGAATTGATAAGGTGTTTAGGTGGTTGCCAGGGTGTTGCTACAGTATGTAGTTGTTGTGTGGTTGGTAAGGTGTGTGGATGGTTGCCAGGGCGTTGCATTGTGGTTGTTAAGGTACTTTGCTAAACATTTGGTAAGGTGTTTTCGGGGGTTGCCAGGGAGTTGCTATGTGGTTACTAAAGCTCAATATGGTGCTGTGTGGTTGCTAAAAAGTTACTGTGTGGTTAAAGTTATGTTAAGTAGTGTTTTTAGTGTGTTGCTACATTCGATTGCTAATTTGTGTGGGTGGTTGCCAAGGTTATTCTACAATCTGTTGCTATAGTGTAGTGGGTGGTTTCCAGGGAGTTGATATGTGGTTGCTAAGATGTTGCTGTGTGTTTAAAGTTATGTTAAGGAGTGTTTTTAGTGTATTGCTACATTCGGTTATAGGTGTGTGGACGGTTGCTAGTGTCTTGCATTGTGATTGCTAAGCTTCAAACTGTTTTCTAGTGTGTTGTTTGCAAAGGTGCTGCTGAGTGGTTGCTAAGGATATCTGAGTGTTTTTAGCATGTTGCTACAGTCAGTTGATGAGGTGTGTGGGTGGTTGCCAGGGTGTTTCTGTGTGTTCACTAAGGGTTTTGAGTGGTTTTAGCAGATTGCTACATTTGGTTGCTAAAGTGTTGTGGGTGGGTGTTGCTATGTGGTTGCTAAGGTGATCAGAATGGTTTTTAGAGTGTCCCTGTATGGTTGAGTGGTTTAAGCAGGTTGCTATGTGGTTGCTGTAGCACTGGGTGTGGTTGCCAGATTGTTTCTATGTGGTTGCTAATATGAGTGCTTTTAATGCATTTTCATACATTTTCTAAGGCATTTTGTTGCTAGGGCAGTGGTGGGATGTTGTTAGGTGGTTTTCAAATCCCTAATTCTATCCTTCAACATAAATCTGTTGGTTTTATTCGCAATTGTAACATCAAAAATAATTGTGTTGCTTTACAACCTGCCCAAACGCTGCAGGGTAACACTCTTCTACTAATTTTTCTCAGCCAGCAAAGCATTTGGTTGTTCTCCATGAGGTCCTGTTGAGATGAAGCGTGTGATGTAATTTCAGAACGCAGGCAGGGCGGTGAGGTCTTTGTGGGATTAGGGCGCTCTGGGGCGTTCTGTCCTGGGGGTCTGTTCTGGTCTTTGATGTGAATCAGGACTCAGGTTCATCACCCAAGAGCTGCACAGCAGGATAGCAGTCCACAGAAATAGACTGAGACAAGAGCAGACCAGCACAGCAGTAAGTCATTCTCTAAATCATCTGAAGCATTGTTAGGATTTAATTTCATTCATAATATTATTTTCTGTTTGTGCTGTTTGCTAAGGCAACCGAACACAATCTCATTTGACTTCAAATAGCCGCCTAGCAATGCCTCAACAGAGGGAGACAAGCAGCCTTCTGGTTTAAGCACTACATGGTATCACTCTGTGACAAGATTCTTGCAAAACTTTCAGCTCTGATGAGTCAGGCCGTTATGATTTAGAGAAGCTCCATTTGAAACATGGTGGGAAGTGTGACTGCTGTCTCAGAGATCCTCCACTGCAGGTGTCTGGCCTCACTCCCAATTGCCTGTAATATGTTAAGAGCAGTCTGGAGATGGATGGGCAGCTGTTCTGTGATAAACCAGGTATGACCCGCTCAACACCTTTGAATGAGCCTGAACGTAATGTTCCTTGAGACTGTCGATCCAAAGATGTCAATTTCATGTAATGGTGTTACTTCAGCTATAGGCACTTTTATCTCAAACTTTTACCATGCCTTTATCATTTATTTTTGGTATATGTGGTGTAATTTACAAATCTCATTTCTAATAATCATATATTATTTGCCTTGCAACGGCTATATCATAGGTAGCATTACCCATAACCCCAATCTCCTCTCCCCCTTTTTCTTTTGATTGTGCGAAATTAGTTAAAAATTAAATTATGTAATAATAATAATAATAATAATAATAATGCATTTATTATTATTGTTGTTGTTGTTGTTGTTGACTCTTGTGCCAGACTCAAAATCTCAAAAAACATTTATTATTCATTTGTATACAACTGATGGTATAAACAGAGTGAAATAAATATACACTATTTCAATATTTGTAAACTGCATGATTTTTTTTTTTTTTAATAATTATGGCAATTGTAGTGTCATTTCTGCCACAACACCTCCTTTTCTCTCTCTAAAAAGTGTACTTGTTTACCAGGATGACAACAGTGTCAGAGAAGAGCTTGAGATGAAACGTGAAACATAACATGCAGAAAAAAAATCAAAATAAATATCGCTTGTAATAAATCTTGTGTGATATATATATATATATTTTTTTTTTTTTAATTCTGCCAAACTATGCAGAAATGATGAACTTATAATTTAACTGTGTGTAGTCAGGATACATAACATGCTAGCTATGAATTAGCCTTAAAAAGATGAAGTCTGCCATTTTATTAAAAAAAAAAAAAAGTTTAAAATGTAAACCATACAATTTCAAGCACAGAATGATACAAATACATAATTTATGATGTGGCGGAATTGCCATTTGTTCATAACATTAGCTGTTGAACAAACTAGGGTGACTGTGAAAATGTGTTTTAGAAGACTTTCATTTGAAAGTTTAGAGGATCAAACATGCCTTTACACTGTAAAATAATGATTTTTCGAAGTTGTAAATAAAAATTATTCAAGTATGTTGTACATGAAAATACAATATCAGTCTTTCTACTTCAATGTCATTTTTAATTCAGTTTGTTACATGCAGTTTCTTTGTAATGATTTGTGAAATGCATTAGCAATTTCTGGGTGAAAACGGTTCCTACACCAAATTTTTATCAGTGTAGCTGAAGAAACACCTATAAATATATATACAGCCAAGAAACTTTTTCTGTCATCTAAGATGGTGCTGTAATGCTGCAGCTAATATTGCGCTTTATTATTGCTATCTATATGAGATGAGTCTTGATCAAACATCCTTCGTAATGGCCGCCCAGATCAGTGTTAGTATAAATGAAGCCTCTTTCTCAGCGGGAGCAGCCGCTGCTATGTCAAAGCTTGTTATAAAGCATGTCAGAGAGACAGAGGTGTAGAACCATTACAGAGACGCGCTCTAATTATAGACTCTGTTCTCAGCATATGATATAATAGCGTTATGTCTGATTAGAGAAACTGTCAGTGACGCTGAAGGCATCGCTCAGCACGACCCATTTTATCAGAACAGCAAAACGGCCACACACTTGCACTGCCGCTCTCGCCCTCATTGGCACTGTGCATTTTTGTGAGGAGAGATGCCAAATAAATTATATAATGAAGCATTTTGTTCAGACGAAAGCAGACGACGACCTCAAATGCTTTCGTAAACTGTGTTCTCGTTCACAGCTAGTGACAGCCTGTCTTCCCACTCTGTCATTCCTAATGCAAGTTATCTGTCTCTCAAATATATTCCAAAGCCTGTTTAAGGTGACATTTGTCAGAATTTAGTATGCATTGATGTCTGTAATGTAATGCTTTATGAAAACATGCTCTTACGTAAAATCCAGAGGTGCTCTTTTTTTCGCCTGCCGTGTGACAAGCAGCGACCACGCTTTCTGTTTTTCCGGGTTTGATTAACACCTTGAACGCATGCTCTGCGATATTCCGTTGGCAGGATCAGAAATGATGAAAGAAATGAGATTCCATTTGCTGGATAATTGAAACTGCCGAATTTGATTGATGTCTACGGGCGGTGAAAGTGGAGGAGCGGAATATGCATTGCCGAGTAGTCAAAGAAAAAAAAAAAAAAAGTGCAACATTGCGTGACCTCCATGAGTTTGTGTGCATTAAACATTAACAACGTTCAGCTAATTGAACCAGCCTGGCACATCGACCAAATATTCCCAAGCAGTAATGCCTGCAGATCAGAGAGGTTTTATTGTATAAATGTCAGTAAACAAATAGAAATCACATCAGATATTTCATCAGATTTTTTACATTATTGCTGGTTCAAAGACTCTAATGGTAAACTCTCACCGTGTTAATCTCCGTCTGTTGGGAGTTGCGTTAATTATGACCAATGTTTGTGCTATACATCTCTTCTGTAAATGTCAATGCCCTGAGCTGGTTTGTGAAGGCTGACTGTGTGTACATAAAGCAATTAAGCCATTCAGTAAGTAAATATTTGCAATGTGAATGATTATTTTTGTTATTATGGTGTTTATCCACTGGGGCTGATAGTATTAGACTGATGTATTAGAGTGTCCATGATAAAGAAAAAAGGGAAAATCTAGTTGGAAACATAAATGCCAGATTCATAGAAATGTGTGTTCAAGTTGGCGTCATATGGTCCAAATAAAATAAATAAATAATAATGTGATGTAACTATCAACTAAAAAGTAATTATTAAACTGAAATATTATTTAATAAATTACTTTTTTTGAATGCATGTGAATGTATACAAATTAATCATATTTTAAATTATTCAAGGTTTGTGCCATATTACTTTTTCTTATATTAATAAGCAAGTTTGCTAAAATATTTTCAAAGAATTTTGTCCATTTAATGATTTTTTTAATAAATGTATTTTGTATTATACTATTAATTCTGTTTTGTATAAATTAATAGATAGGACAAAAAATAATTATAATTGACCCTGATGCTGAACCTTTGGTCCAGAGTAATGAGTAATGAGCTTCCTAGACTTTTACTCTTCTGCAAGCTGCCAGTTAAAAAAAAAATAAAATAAAAAAATTATTTAATGTAGTGCAACTATCAGGTAAAAAGTAATATATTACATTTAATATTACATTAAATTAAATTAATTTAATTTAATTATTTATTTGTTTATTTATTTTAAATAATATTAAACAATGTTGCTAAACAATTTGTTACGAATTTTGTCCATTTATTTTGTTTATTTTATTTATTTATATTTTTTTTTATTAAATTAATAGGGGAAAGAAAGTCATTGACCCTGATGCTGAGTATTATAAGTAATGAGCTTCCTAGTCTTTTACTCTTCTGCACCTGAGCTTGTTTCACTTTAAGTGCTGTGTTTTTAAAGTGCTTCCATCAGCAAGAAGCTAAACTACGCTTCTGCCAGTAAACAACAGCACCAAATGGTTCTGAAACAGGTAATAACACCGTTAGCGGTGACCTCCTGCTCTGCGGGGTTGAGATTTGTAGCACTCGGGAGCCCGATTTTACCTTGCAGACCCCAGTGCTAGAAAACAACACAGAAAACCCTGGGAATTCTGGGCCAGAATGATGCTCAGAGGTGCTCGTAGAGGGAAATCGTCAATGTGCAACCAGATTGTCATGCTAGTACCCTGCTCTCTTCATCTCCATCTTATGGTGAAGAGGCTCGTGGCGTTTCCTTCAGGAGTGCTTAGAGCCAGACGTGGCCTCTAAAAATCTCAGTGGTCCATGGAGGATGCTCAGATCTGGGGAGAGGGAGTCAGGATATCTGGATGCTGTGGTTACTACACTCAGCTGTCCCTGGTGGTTTGGCACTCAATTCACTGCTGTAGACGAGATGTTCTCTCACTGTGTGTTCTTACCCCCAGAGGGGTTGAGATACCAAGCCTGCAAAGCTGGATGCATTATTTTTTTAAGCTTCGTGTGCTGGATACAGAGGGCAGTTATCGCAAATGTAATTTAAGTTAACTGTGTTTTCGTATTGCTTCATCTTTTAGTATAGGATTAGTTCACCCAAATGTAAAAAATGTGATTATTTACTCACCCTCATGTTATTGAAAACCCATTTGATTTTCTTGTGAAAGAAAACTAAATGGGTTTTCTTCTTTCTTCATGCTAAAAATTTTCAATACAAAAAAAAAGAAATAAAAAATGTAGCAACCACAAGCTTTTGAGATTTAGAAAGTGGAAGGAAAAATGGTCTATACAATTTATGCACTATAAATATACAATTGAAATTCACTTAATTTCTTGTTTGCTGCACTCTCAAATGTCTGACATATATATATATATATATATATACACATTTTGTGGGGGAAAAAATTGCATGCAATGCTAAACACCTAAACCTCATGTTTGTTAGCCTGGTAGACTACATTATATTGGTGACAAATCAGAACAATTTGCATTAACAATGAATGAAGAATACATGACTGAGAATGGATGTACACTAATAATATCTGCAATGTGCGATTATGGGATTATCAATTCCCATTGTTGTTGAGCCTTTTATAGTGATTTCTGATGACAAATTTTCATTTCCAGGTGTACTGAAACCAGTATGCTATGCAACATTTCTCTCTCTCTCTCTCTCTTGTGCTACCCTGCTTGATGTCTCCTGCTTCTGAGAAGGCCTGATATGAGAGCAGCATAAGAAAAAAAAAACGATTACATACACACACTCGCCTCTTTTACTGCTGTCAGGAATCAGAAAAAAAGCATTGGGCCCACTACATTTGATTTGTCTGCTTCCTGTGAAGCTCAAGGCTTTCTGCAATAATCAGATTGTCTTTTGTAGTGTCTGTGAGCGAGATTACAGAGGTGAGGTCTGGAGTGTTTTGTATGTAAAGACTTGAGTTTTGTGGTGAGTAGCTATGAGCAGTAAATCTCTGAGAGGTCTGCTGATCTTTAGACCAGTTCAGGAAAGGTGCTGAGCAGTAAACAAAGAGTCCAGATCTGAGAGCAGATTCACCGCCTCCAGCAATACTGATTCCTGAGCGGAAGACAATTACTATAAAACATCTGATTCCACAGGAGAGCCCGTTCCCAGACATTTATGTGTAACCTTTAATTTGTCCAGAAGAAACACATAGAAATGGTCCATCAGAGAGTTGAATGGACCAAAAAGAAAGTACAATAAATCAAAGGATTTTTTAAAGGAATAATTCATCCCCAAATGAAAATTGTGTAGATGGAGTTGTTTGCGTTCATATACTGTATTTGCATATTTTATGACTCAAGCCTCAAGTTTTTGTAACAGCAGAATTTACTTCGATCACGAGCGCGTGAAATGTTTAATGCTAATGAAGTTCCTAATTTAGAAACAGTATGCCTGCAGACAAATGTGCTCAAGCTGAAAGACGACTGTCAAGTTTTTATTATAAAACATGTCATTCATATTTGTGATAATTTTAAGACTTTGAAGTATCTCACAGATAATGCTTACATTGAGTATGTAGACAGAATCCAACCATTTAATATAACTTATTTTAACGAAAACATATACAGATTGGCTTTTATATTCTTTTTTTTATTTTATTGTTTTTTTATATGTGAACATCTGCATTTGTGAGATTCATTACATCTCAACAGTTTTAATGACATTTATACAGGAAAACATACTGATTTATTTTGAAGTGGAAAGGTAAAGTTAGACCTTTGGGGTAAGATGCACCCTTCAGAACAAAAGCAGGGATATAGTTTTGCTTGTATTCTTATTATTTAATTTACTGATTATTATAATTTATGGAATTATAATTATTCCATTGATTCATACCATTCAGAAGTTGAAAGAAAATGAAATAAGTATAAAATAAGTTTCTTATGTTAATCAAGGCTGGATTCATTTGACCAAAATTGCAGTAAAAACAGTAATATTGTAAAATATTATTAAACTTAAAAATAACAGTTTTCTATTTTAATATCTTCTGAAATGTAATTTATTTCTGTGATACAAAGCTGAATTTTCAGCAGCCACTACTTTAGTCTTCAGTGTCACATGCTCCTTCAGAAATCATTCTAATATGCCCATTTGCTGCTCAAGAAACATTTCTTATTATTAACAGTTGAGCTGCTTAGTATTTTTTGGTAAAACCGTGCTGCATTTTTTCTGGATTATTAAATAGAAAGTTCAAAAGAACAGCATTTATTTAAAATATTGATATTTTGTAACAATGCAAAAGTGAATAAAAGTTTTAATTTCTTAAAAAAAAAAAAAATCTTGACCCCAAACCCCATATACATTACATTATTATTAAAACCCTTAACATAAGTATTAAACCTTAAGTATTAAACTGATCCCAGCGAGGTTTGCACAGGTGCACACTACTCACATTTCTTCAGAAAATGTAAAAATAATAACTTATAAAAAGTATAACTCCTCATTTGTACAGCTTATTACAAGGTGCCACCCTGTGCGAAAGATGCACTCTGTGTTGTTGGAGACACACACTCACAGATTCAACGACACTAACAGGTGATGAAAGACAGAAGCTAATTTGCAAATGTAAATGAATGCAGAACAAAACAAAACAAAAGAAAAGAACATGATGCATTTTCCCTTCCAGTAATACCCGAGCATCTAGAGGTGCCAATGAAGTGTGTTTATGTGTGTGTGTGTACCTGCGTGTGCGGCACCTCTGGCCTGTGTGCGCGTGTCTGGGCAGATGAGTTCTGTATCTGTAATTAGAAAAGCAAATGACCCTGATTAACCTTCGACCCTGGCAGATTGGGGTCATCGGATAAAAGCTACAGAATAAAGCTGCGCGCAGAGTTCAGGGCATCACGGCTCTCTGAGCTTCCTCCTTTTATTCATTGTGGAAAGTTTTCTAAGGCTCCCCGACCTCCTCCGATCTGCTTTGCTCTCACTGGACCTCTGCGTATCCTGAAAAGAGTAGCACACACTTTAAAGCCTTTGCGTGTCATTATTTATTTTATTCTTCCTTTCTATCTCTGATGCACCATCTTATCTAGCCCCCATGTGTTTTATAGGGAATCGAAAAAGGAAGCTTGTTGTTTGGCTTGTAAATAAGCCCCTTACAAGAGCTGTGGGGAGAGATGGGAGGGCGGCGGGGCAACGTGGCTCCGTTACTTGATCTGGATAAAATAAATCGCTGCAGAACAAGACAAATGGCCTTTACATTGATGGCTGGAGAGCGTTCGCTGTGATAGAAAGAGAAAGAAAGAGCCGGGAGGATGCTGGAGAGAAATTTCACATTTCACTCCAACTTTCAGCATCACAAAAGGAGGCCAGACAGAGCATTTTTACATCGAGTTGCCCAGCGAGTCTTTGTATTATGACAAAATATGATGCCTTACTGTATGTTTTGATTTTGCTTTCTTTTTTTCTTTTTGAAGCAAATGTACAAGACATTCAAAAACACATATTTAGCTGAGGCATATTTATCTAAAATGACTAAAATGTCCAGTCCTTGGCGTTCTCTCTTCCAAATTCATGAGGTGCATTCTGGGATGATTTTACACTGCATTGAAGTAACATTTTAATCAATAAATGTGTAATCACTTTATATTAAATTTGCATGATTTGATTCATACAAAAATCTACTTTTTTAGAGGAAAAAAAACAAAACAAAACAAAAACATGACAGTCCACATTGTTAAATCTAATCATCAGTTGGACTTAAATAAATAAATAAATAAATTAAATAAATAAATAAATAACACATATTCACCCACCATTTGCCACAGTTGCGAATTGGCAAGAGAGTGTGTTGAATTTGATAGTTCATGCAAGGGAACAGTCCAAACACAATTTAAAAATTCATTATTAATGTATTATTCTGTAATATCTGTTATATGTAATTCGATTTTAAACAAGAATTCAAGTTTTAAATGTTTATTTGTTATACATTTAAAAAAAAAAAAAACATACAAAAAGTGATTTAGTAATTTATTGTTTTACAGTTAAACATTTTTTTACAGTTTTACAGTAGGCGTTTTTAAACATGAATGAAATATATATCTATAAAAATTAAATATATTTTTAATTTATACAGTTTAAATTGATAAGTTTTCCTCATTTTATTTATATGTCTTATTCTGGCCACTTGTTGGCTGCATTTGCTTCAGTATCCACTTCAGGTCATTTAATTTTGTAAGGAAGTTCTTGCTTTGTCATAAGGTCCAAAAAGTTTTTTAAGAGCTTGACAATCATTAATCAAGTTTGTTCAAATATTTGACTGCTAGTGTATCTGTGAAAGTTGTCAAATCACTGTGCTGATGTTGGCTTATTATCGAAAGAAAGTCACAGTTACAGTGTTTGCATGATTGCATGATATGTTCCTAAGTTGTTGATATGTCTAAGCACCATCACCAAGCTGCCAGTGGTGAACTCCGCTTGTGTGTACCGCAGTGCCTCGGTGAGAAGCGTCGTCCTGTGAAATAGTTGATAATGGTTTTGTATTCTTGTCGTTGTTATCAGTTGCAGTTTCTTAATGAAGAAAAAATATCCTACAGTCATAAGACAGCAAGCTGGGTTATCACTCGCAATGTAACCATGCAACAGAAGTGTGTATGTGTGTTTTGACACTTGGACAGTGCACCGTTGCACATTGAATCAGTCATTTTCGGCTTTGCAGACTCTGATATGTCTCCGTCTGTTCTGTCAGCATTAACTTTAATGCTCGTTTTTACCTCAGCAGGACACAGAGCCTCACAGAATCAGAGCTAACCAGCTCAACTATTGCAGTAGCCACTTTAGTTTCGATAAGATGAGAGCTCAGTGTTGTTGTTTTGTATAAAGCATTTAAAAATTGGTTTTATCTATGCACCAAATACTTTTCGTTGTCCATTTCAAGTTAAGAATTAAATTGGACAAATTCAGTCTCATAAGAAATTTTACAAGTTGGCGATATCGTATTAATTTGAATGATTTGATTTGTACAAAAAGTACACTTTTCAGAAGAATCTAAAAAAAAAATTAAAAAAAAACCTAAGCATTCATCCTTAAACCTAAACCTCAACCTAATACTAGATTGTATGAAAACATGCAAATGAGATTGCACAATATCATGCAAATGTATCTCAAATTTGCCAACAAAAAAGTGTTACGTATGCAGAGTTGAATTGGACAGTCCGGGAACATGGGAACAGCCAGTAAATGGTTTAAAAAGCATTAAAAATGCATTATTTTGTTAGATTTGTTATATTTAAATAACAAAGTTTTAAATGTGTATTTGTTTGTCAGATCGAAAAGTGAATTCTTAATTTATTAATTTACAGTTACATTTGTAGCTATTTTTGAACATGAATTAAAAGAATTAAAATATGCCTACTGTATTTATTTGCCATTTTGAAAAGAGATTTATATACATTTTATATTTTTCAATTCATAAATTGATACCCCTCCACAAAAAAAGAAACACTTCCAGAAACACTTTTTACTTCACTAGTAAATTTCACAATTAATTACAAAGAAAGAGGAAGTTAGATGTGAATTTGAATTAAATGTGAAACTTTGAAGTAGAAAAACTGACAGTATTTTCTTATAAAATGTGTGTTCAATGAACGTCATTTACAAGTTTAAAAAACTCATATTTAGAGCGTAGTTACAAGGATATGAATACTAAAACAAAAAAATCCTGCTACACACTCATGTTGGCATTTACATCATTAGTTCTTCTATAGTTTATCAGACCAGCGTATTAAAGTTGATCTGGGATCCATTGTGCTCCTCAGGGAAGGATTTGGGGACTTATAATTCCATTAGTGTTCTTTATGTCATCTTGTTGACTCTCCATGGCTTTTCTGTAGTGTTGAGGCTTACCTTGTCTTCATATTATCCATTTGCCTTCATCATTAGAGCTGTTGATGTCAATGTATTTTCCCCTTCAGATGTGAAGTTAATTGCATCGTATTCTGCTGCCTACGTGATTTTTCCCTTACACAGAGGTGTCGCATGAAAAGATGCATAATTCCATATCTGCATCTAATGGGGTCTGTATTGTACTCATCATTATGCTTCGACAGGAAAAAAATAAAAAATAAGAAAATAAAGTTGTTGACCGTTCATTTCCCAGAAAACAGTATTCCTTAGTATAAAGCACAGCAGGTTTGATTCTGTACCACAGTGTTTTTCGGGTCCAATAAAGCACAAATGCACACATTTATTTTATTATTTCTGTTTTTCTATTGAGCTTCATTAATAAGGTTATTTTATTGTATTTTCATGCGAATCAGTTCAGTCTGTGGCAGCCATGATTCAACTCAATGTCGTTTAGATCCGAAATATACAGTAATGACAATTTATATTAAACTGTACTAAAACACTCCTAGTTGCAATTTATTAAAACAGCTCTCTTAATATACATTTTGATGGAACCATTATAAAAATTATGTCATAAACACATTTCCAGTACATTTTATTTGTTTGTAAGTAAGTTCTATTCTGTCGGATTCATCTGGTTTCATTAACTTTCACTCAAAGGAACAAATAATTCACTTATCATTGAATGAAATGTAAAATTTGGAAGTAGAAAAACTGAAATATCATTTTCTTGTATAATATACTCCAATAATCTTCTGAAAAATATTTTTACAGAAAGATGAGGGAATTTGAATTGAAAACGGTAAACAGTCGGAAATGATTTGAGCCAGGTTCAAAACCCTGACTCCCATATGCTCAATGTACAAAGCCACAGATCTGTTGTTTTTCCTCTTACTTTGTCCTCAGTTCAAATGTGAAAGAAAGTAAAGGCATCCTGTTTACCGCTCCACCAGCCCTACCAGCACCATAATGATAAATCATGTCCAAAACAGACAGAACTGTATTTGCATTCAGATTCCGTCAGCTGTTCAAAGCCGCAGATGGGGAAGCAAATCGTTTATTTTCTTCTATACATTCTCCTTTATTTTCCTTGCCTTTGTCTAGCTCTCTCACCCCGCCAACCCTATTAACAATCCACACAGATACACATATTGGCAGGCATCTGATTCAGCGTGGCATGCGTCACCCCTCTCTTTCTGCCTGTTATAACCCTTTACTGATGAGTTTCATCATGGCGAATGGATTCCCTTCAGAATGTGGGTCCCTGTTATAGTCTCTCAATGCAGAAAGACATATGGGTGTCCTGCAGTGGGTGTGCAGGCATTCGCAGGCTGGCACGCAGCGAGTTTTGTGGGTGCCGTGCAGCACAGACTCTTATCAAGCCTCTGTAGTGTTGCATTGTCCAGTGAAGGCCTGTAGCTGTCAGACAAGCTGTTTCAGCGTGTGTGTGAGTGTGCGCGCGAGGTGCTTTGGGACACGGCTGTGTACATTGGCTGCTGGACAGCTTGGCACTAAACCACATCCATCTTCCTCAGAGTCATCAACTCAGACAGCTGTTTAAAATCGAGTATGTACACTGAGGAGAGGAGAAGCTGTACACATATACAAGCACACACACACACACACACACACACACACACATGCACATGGTTCAATCACAAAGATGCACTCATACACAAACAATCACTGGTGACTTCATCAGACAAACTCAAATAAGCAAACATACAGTCTGTTTTATGCTCATAAATAACCAACAACAGACACACCGATATTTACTGCAGTCACATACCTACTGTCTTTATATTATTTGACATATATATTGATATTTACACATTAAGTATTAGACATCACATTGTTACAGATTTTTTTAATTATATTTTAATAATGTAATAATGTTGTTCTATTGAACTCTCTAATAATCAAAGAATCCTTGAGTAATAATAATAATAATAATCACATTTTCCACACGTACACACACACACACACACACACAGTTATATTAAATTGCAATGACTGTTTTACTGTATCTTTTGATAAAATAAACACATTTTTTCAGAAACATTAAAAAATTGTACTACCCAAATTTGTACATGGTATAATGTGTGTATTTGTTCTAAAATAGTGTGTGATTATTATGATGTATTATTATATAATATTACTACTTGTTTAATTAAAAAATGCAACCAAACTGACATTCAAAATGTTTGATCGAAAACTAGAATAAAATATTAATCATTAATCACATCAAAAAATGGATTCATTTAAATTAATTATGCATACAAATTGTAATTTTTGCTACTGAAATTTCATAGACACATTATTAAAACATCTGTCTTAAAACTCATATATTTATGAATTGCGAAAACAAGGACTGTAAAACTAATCTAATGATGTGCTCTTTAGGCCAAACTTTAGCCAAATCACAAGGTCTTGAAAATCGCCACAATATTGATAATAGTGTTAATTTTGTATTTTAAGCAAATTATATATTTGAAATACTGCTCAGTTCTAGTAGCACACACATATACTGGCCTTACCTATAAACACAGGGCCAAATGACTGTCACCTGTTTAACTGTGTGCGGGTGTTTTGAATCTCTCTGAGGATATTTATGTGTGGAAATGCATGCCAAGCTTTCCGATCTGCTGTGTGAAAGTGCTAACTCTGCCAGGAAGAGGATATTTCCCCTGGCATCGGGACGAGGCTCAGATTAGCTACAGCAGATAAATCTGAAATAAGATGTGTAGTTTCTTCCACCTTTCCTGCAGATTTGGACTGGATTTGAACTTGTGAACTGCAGTTCACGAATTCTAGCAGTTGGTGGCACCTGTATTCTTACTAGTATACTCAAATTATTTAAGGTTCCAATGACAGTGTTAAAAAAAAATAAAAAAAACACGTCACTGCCACAATTCTCAAGTCTAATGGCTGGTTTCCAGGGCATTGCTGTTAGGTTGCTGAGTGTAATGGGTGGTTTAGTTATTTGGTGTTTTGGGAGGTTTCAATGGGGTTACAGTGTTCTCTGTGGCTGCTGTGTTGTTGCTAAGTGGTTTTCAGGGTGTTCTGGATGGTTGCTAGGTCATTGCTCAGTGAGTACAAGTGTTCTGTGCGATTGCTTGTGTGTTGGGTGATTTTGAGGGTGTTCTATATGGTTTTCAGGTTGTTTCTAAGTGATTTCTAGGGTGTTCTGGGGGTTTGCTTGTGTTTTGGGGTGATTTTTACGGTATTCTGGTGTTCGCTTGTGCTTTGGATGGTTGCTAGGGTATTCTCTGTGTGATTTTGAGGGTGTACTAGGTGGTTGCTAAGTGATTGCACATGTTTTGAGTGTGTTCTGAGTTGTTTCTAGGTAGTTGCTAAGTGATTGCTATGCTATTTTGAGTGATTGTGAGGGTATTCTGGGTGATTTATGTTGTTTATGGTGGTTTTGAAGGGTGTACTGGTTGCTAGGTTGTTGCAAAGCATTTGAGAGTGTTCTGGATGGTTTCTTTTAGACACTGTCTGTTAGATCCACTAATTACCAAATTGCAGTCCATTATAAATATTATTTTAGGGTGCTTTGGTCAATCAAATCTAAGAATCTTAAAATATAAATATGTAAATATCAGGACTGTTGCATTATAAAGGTATCAAGATCTCAAACAATGTACACTGATTGTGTGTTACGGATTCATGCATTGTGTGGTATTATGATGATAACAGAATTAACAGAGGAGGGCTGAGACAAATTTGGTTTGTGTCAGTAGATGACATTATCAGAGCCAATAGATCAGGAATTTCCCAGATTAAAGTGATTACATTCAATGCTTTTCCAGCCTGTTGTGCAGGCAGTGGATGACAGCAGGGCAAAGCTTTTAGTTTCATGATACTGTGGTTTGACTTTATTGGTTGGTGCAAATGTTTAGGTCTTGTCAGATGTGGTGTGATTTGCCTTTCTGCAAGAGTGTTAGTTCCTGACAAGAGGAAGTGAGTGTGAGAATGAGAGTGTAGGAGGGGAGGGGATATGTTTACTGGCTCCTTTTTTTGTAATATGTGAAAATGACTGGTCTGAGAGCAGGTCTCAAGAGTGTCTGATTACAGTGATGTCAGCGTGGGCTAAAATGGCGGGTATCACCTTCACCCTGCTGTTTGAGGAAGAACAGTTTTGCACTTATATGTGTTCTTTAGACACTGATTGCTCTGGGGGGAGTCTGCACTCACATAAGTTGATACTGCAGGGAAGTTTGGGGTACTAGACACTGTCATTATCTCTCATTCTGTTGCTCGGGCTTAGTTTATCACTTTCTGCCTCCACTCTCTCTCACACTTTCTCTTTTATGGTAGAGTTGCTCTCATCTGTGCTGTGATAAGCCTGTTAATGTCATCTCGAACCGTTGTGGTGAGGGTCCTCATACACTGATCAGCCAAAACATTATGACCACCTGCCTAATATTCTGTTGGTCCTCTGCGTGCTGCCAAAACAGCGCCACCCCACCGAGGCATGGATTCTACAAGACCCTTGAAGGTATCCTGTGGTATCTGGCACCAAGACGTTAAGCAGATCCTTCAAGTGTGCAACAGTGTTTAAGTAGGTCTCACGTGTCAAATTTATGTTCATATGAATGGACGGACAGAGGGTTTCCCAGTAGAACATTGCCCAGAGCGTCACATTACCTGTTTCCAATTGAGCTCCAGCTCCGGCACCAGCCCCGGTGGAAAAGAGGTGTGATTGGTCTGCGGCTATGCAGCCCCATACACAGCAGAGTGTGATGCATTATGTGTTCTGACAAGTTCCTTCCACTTAAATTTTTTTGTTATATTAGACATTCTGTTGGCTTGTAACAGACAGGATAGCCTTCATTGCCCTCGTGCATCTAAAAGCCTTGGGTGCCGAGCAAATTGATGCCATTTGTGGTTTGTACCTCCTCGGACCACTGTTGGTAAATTCTCAACACTGCTGACCAGGAGCAACCCACAAGCAGAGGTACCCTGACCCAGTCACCTTACCATAACAATTAGTCCCTTTATTCTTGCCCATTTTTCCTGCATTCAACATGTTGATGACGAGAACTGATTGTTTGCTTACCATCAAATCTTCCCAGTTCTTAATACGTCTTCTTGTTAGGAGATGATAAACAACCTTTGCTTTACCTGTGACTAGTCATAATAATTTGGCTCATTATATATTAAGTAATTAGATTCAAAAAAGTATTTTAAATGGGTGCCACAGTGTGTTTCATTGTTAGATAGTGTTAAAAAAGTATGTTTTTTTTTTTTTTTGTAGAAACATTCATAATTAAAACAATTAAAAATGTTACCCTGGTCGTTCATAGAAGATCACTCTGGACCTAATCTCCATTTGTCTTTGCCAGCCCAAAAAAAAGGGAAGTATATGTGAGAATTTGTGACCCAGGTGCGAAGGCTCAGGTGTACGGATCTCAGGTGTGGCCAGTGTGCCAGGACAGCGCTCTCTCTCTCTTTTCTCAGCGATGAGAGCAGTCAGCTGTTTTGTGTCTCAGGTGACGAGCTTTAAATGCAGCTGTGCGAGAATAAGGAGAGAGAGACTCTCTTTTGCTCGTCTCACACTTATTATTTCCAATTATGGAAAGGAGTTATGGAGGATCAATTCCATGTGGTCTGTGTAAAACACAGTGTTGTATTTCACAACTAATAGGTGACTATTTCAGTAATGCTGCTTTTTACTTGAACTAATTGCTTTTCCCAACTATAGAGGGAAACATTCTCTGCCACATTGATCAGCTGCAAAAGCTCTTTTGACTCAGGGCTTTTGTGATATATATGTTCTAATAAATGTTTATGTATGTATGCTATGTGCACACATGTAACTGATATTTCATCATACAGACTACAAGATTTCCATGCCGTACACTTTACAGTGCTTCTGCAAAATAATTGGCTAAATATTGCTTGTGTACAACTAAAAATAGATCTCCCCAGTTCATAAATTGTTCTTAAAGATTGCAATGAGATAAAAAAGAAAAAAGAAAAAGAAAAAGAAAAGAAACCTCCCGAAATTAGGTAAAACTTATGGAAATTCATTGGTCAAAAAGTGTGGGAACTAAAACTATTATGGGGAAAGGTGTTTGTATAGAATAGAATATCCTTGTCTCCACTAATTTCTTCTAATCTTTTTTGGGTCTTCATTTTGTCTCCTCTCTTTGTCATCTTGTCTCATCTCTTTTAGTTTCTTCTCTCCTCATTGCCTCATTGTCAGCTTTTTCTTTCCTGTCTTGCCTAAATTTGTCCTGACTAGTGGTCGACCGATATTGGTTTTTTTGACAGCCGATGCCGATATCTTGGAAAGCAGGGTGGCCGATATTAAGCCAATATAATTTTATTTAATATTTAAGAAATTTGAAATCATTTGAAAATGGATTAAAAAAATAAATGTGTAAAATAAACATGCTTATACTTTAAATGACAATGTATTTTTCACAAATAAACAAATATTTAATAAAAATATAATTAAAAAGGAAGTAAACACTGTAACCAACAGGGCACTCAGTATTCTGGGAAGTTTGTGTGCATTGGGAATCACATTTTTTTCAAATAAAGCCAAGGTAATACTCATTTTAAAATTACATGAATATGACATTGGGCAAAAGCATGAAGCGCAGCATAATTTGAAATCACGAGTTTAAAGATTGTCTCAGTGAAGCTGAACTCTCCTCCTGTCCGTTTTCAATTCGCACGGACCGACCGTCACACAGAGAACACGCAATCGTGCAGGATACAAATGCACACTTCATAAGATCTCACAGCTGGATAAGACTAAGTTTGCAAGGTTTTTGAAATTAG
>NW_015546133.1:86943-93220 GCF_001515605.1 Sinocyclocheilus anshuiensis | reverse complement strand
CCAAGTAGATATAACTGCAGACCGGAGATCTCCAAAATGGGGCGGGGTCTCCACGCGCAAAGACTTTCACCATTGGCTCTGGCTCCAGCCAATTGTTATTGACTTACATTTCAAAATAAAACTTTATAAATTAAACATTGTTTCTAGTTGATCTAAAATAAAATATGCGATATAAATAAATATTCTCCATGAGAGCAGAGCCCAAAGCTCGTGGCCTGTGGTGTTCGGACTGGAGTTTGAACCTCTGCTTCATGATATAAACGGGAATCACCCTTAAGCCGTCCTAGCGCAGGGGAAAGATTTTACTCTATCGCTTTGTTCCAAGCAACGGGGGCATCCCGGGGCACGAAATTCGCAGGGTAGGAGGGGGCAGTGACGCTGGGTGTAACTAAAAAGGTGCCATTGTCCGGTGAGGTCTGGTTGGGGAGTTACAGAACAGTCTCATATCGTATAATCTTATTAACTGTTTAGCTCCTGAACTGCAACTTTCTTTACCACGCTATTCAGCGCCAATCCCGCCGTGCAGTCAATTTCACTGGTTAAGGTTAGGATCAGGTGTGGGGTAGGTTTAGGGGTTAGCATTTTTTGTAGCATAGTGTAGGAAATCATCACTTTAATTGACATAACCAATAAAAACTTTAGAATCAGCTGTGGGGTGGAGTTTGCACTGAAGTGGATTGGGGAAAAAAATGGCGCATGCGTGTCATGTGCCTGTCTGTCAATGGGAGGAGGCCATGCCCTATTTTGGAGCTCCCACCTCGTTTTGGAGTTCCCGCCCCCGTTTGGAGATCTCCAGGCTGCAGTTATACCCTTCTCGTGTGTTCAGGCGCTGTCGCTCTCAGCGCCGTCAAAATAAAAGTATGGCGCGCCATCAAAATAACAGCCACGAACTCATCGGCCAAACAGAAAAACTTATCGGCCGATGCCGATTTGAAAAATGCCAAATATCGGCCTTGGCGATATATCGGTAGACCACTAGTCCTGACTTGTTTGTCCTCCTGCCCCTACTTTCTTTCTTTTATCATCTTGTATTTTTCTCCTCTCATCTCGTTGTGTCTTTTCTTTCCTCAACGTTTTCATCCATGTCTCTCTTCTAGTCTTATCTCCTCTTTTCTCTCCTCTCATATTCTCTCACTTTGTCTCTGCTCCTCTCTTTGTCAACTTGTCTTATCTCTTCTTCTCTCCTCTGTCTCTTGTTTTCTGCTCTCCTACTTCAACATTCTCTTCCATGTCTCTTGTCTCATCTCATTTTGTCTTCTCATATTCACTCATCTCTTGTTCTCTCTTCTTTTCACATTTTTATCCATGTCTCTCCTCATGTATCTACCTTTCTCATCTTTCCTTGTCTTGTCTCCTCTCTAATCCTCTCATCTTGTCTCCTCTCTTCTCAACTCTTGTCTCTTCAAGGTCATCTCTTCTACCTCAACATTTTCATCCATGTCTCTGGTCTCTCTCATTGTGTCTCCTCTTCTCTACTGTCTCCTCTTGTTTGTCTTCTCTCCCCTCCTATCTTCTATCGTCTTGTCTCATCTTCTTGCATTCTTGTTGTCTCTTCTCTTTACTCAACATTTTTACCTACATATTTTCTACCTGTCTCTTCTTGTCTTTGTCTTGTCCTGTCTCTTTTCTTCTATCATTATTTTGTCTGTTCTCCTACCATCTTGTCTCTTGCTGGCATCCTCTTCTACCTCAACTTTTTCCATCTGTCTCTCCTCTTGTCTCCTTGCCCCGCATCTAGCTGTGTTTCTTTTCTATCCTCTCAACTTTTTTTCCCACTACTTTCCTCTTTGACATCTTATGCCTTTTCTGTTCTTCTCTCCTCATGTTTTCTGCTCTTCCACCGCATCCTTTTCTCCCATGTCTCTTGTGTCATGTTGTCTCCTCTTCTGTCCTTTCCTCTCTCCTCTCCTCTTGTTTTAACATCTGTTATCATCTTTCTCCCCTCATCCTTTGTCTATTTCCTCAACATTTTTATCCATGTCTGTCCTCTTGTCTCTCCAGTCTCAACTTTCATTGTCTTGTCTTCTCATCTCATCATCTTGTCTCTACTCTTCTATTTTCCCCTCCCCTCGTCTTCTCTTGATTATAGTATAACATGAATAACAGTAACAAAAAACAACACAATTTGTAGTTTAGTACACCTATTTGCAACTCAGTGTACTTATTTTATTACTTTTTTTCCATTTGCCATCAAGAACAAATCCAGCGTCCTTTAGCTAAAATGATTGGTTGGTTGTGAAATCCATGGAGTTCAGAGGCAGGTGGGAATACCTGTGAAGGCACTACCTCAGATTTAACTGTTTTCCTGTGCCAGAATATGTGTGAGGGTGTGCGGGTCTGTGTGTCTGGTCCATGTGTGTTATCACTTAAAACAGGTGCAGAAATTATCTGCGTTCATAACACCTTGCCAATCCCCACCAGCACTCTATCCAAACATCCCCCTTACACACACCATCCTCCCTTACTCTTCACCCCCACCATCGCCATGGCAACCACATCTGCAGAAAAAGAAACCATTTAAGAAAAAAAAGAAAAAGAAAAAAACTTGAGGCAATGAAATATCTGAGATGTTAGAGCTTGTTGTGCTAAGACACAAGCAAACCATTTCACACCCTTATCCGCGGTGTCTGAAAGAGATACAGCAACTATCTCTTTCAGACCCCCCCTCTCTCTCTCTCTCTCTCTCTCTCTCTCTGAGCTGACAGAGCTGTTCATTTGGGTGTGGGGTTTGTGACAAGAGCGGATGATTATTTTTATCTTTACAGTACTATTGTTTGCATTCTGTCTGCATACACTACAATGTGAGTGTTAGAGGTGTGTGTGTGTGTGTGTGTGTGTGTGTGTGTGTCTTTTCAGGACTTTTAGGGATTCTCGTGTGTGTGGGTTCACTCATGGGTTCATCTATCTATCTATCTATCTATCTAAAATCTTACAGTGCTTTAAGTGTAAAAATATGTGGGCAAAGCATGTTTGCAGTAAAAATTATTCTTGGCTGTTATTTCTTATTTGCAGTCACACTTTTTGTGAGTGTTGATTTTGTATAGACTGATCTATATCTATTTGAAATCTATTCTTTCTTTCTTTCTTTCTTTCTTTCTTTCTTTCTTATTTATTTCTTTATTTTATTTTTTTTGTCATTTTGTTTTATCATTCTAGATGTTCAGCAAGAACATATGGGTGTCATGTTCAGCTGTCCATATACTTTTGTCCAGACACACGATGACCCCTTTCTGCTCTTCTGGATTGAGCCCACTCGCAGACTTCTTCACATTGATGGTAGTTATTTTTTTTTTCACAGATACATCCTTTGAATCCAGACTTATAAGAAAGTGATTTCAGTTTTCAGAATGTCCTTCACCCAGTACCTCACCGTTACATCACACACACACACACACACACACACACACACACACACATTATATACTGCTGCTGTTGATTTCTAGCTGTTAAGGCCACTTCTGGGATTATAGCTCGCAGACTTCTTCACATTGATGGTAGTTTTTTTTTTTTCACAGCTACATCCTTTGAATCCAGACTTATAAGAAAGTGATTTCAGTTTTCAGAATGTCCTTCACCCAGTACCTCACCGTTACATCCGTCTCTTGAGGACTCACAGATAAAGTGCTCTAATACCTAAAGGCTGTTACACATCAGGGTAGGCACAAGATTTATTTTGGCTCATTGCCTAGTGTGCTTTGCCAGCATGTTAATATCATGCAGTGCCCACACTGAGCCATAGGGGCGATGCAGAACGACAAGCCCCCTAGAAGTCTCTTATAGAAAAACGGTCTGTAATACCAGGAGAAATCTATCCGTTAGCTTAGTTATTAAATCTATTTCTTGCTTATTACAGGCCCTAAATAATAATTATAAATTATAAAAATAATTATAAAAATAATCAATCAATGGTAAAATTCATATGGTAAAATAATTAAATATTTTGGATACTTTTAAAAGGAGAAAGATGCTGTAAAATGCTGGAATTAGTCACAAAATCCATATTGGCAAGATGTGTGACCGCACAGAACAACAGCTAAGAAGAAACTTAACTAAAAACACACTTTTACAATTGCAGAACTGTTAGATTTGATTTATTGGCAAACTAGCCTAGTAGCAATTTATCAGCAGCACATATCCAGCACTTATTACTGTCACTGTCTTCATTCAGCCTTTCAGAACCTTTCACACTGCCAGTGAGATAGAAAGAAAGAAAGAGAGAGAGGGTTTGAAAAGGCCATATCAACTATATGAACGGCGAGCAAGAGTCCCTGCTGTGTCATTCTCCCAGCATTCCGCACTGAGGGCCCAGGGTGACAACTTAATTATCTGTCTCGACTAATAAGAGGGGAAGGCCGGCAACCTATCCCGAGTCATTCAACGGGGTACATTGTTGGGGGGTGATGTGCTTTCTGATGTGACTCTTAACAAGGGATGGCCTTAGATTAACACTCCCCCCCCCATCTATTTGCCCTCATTCGTCTACAAACGCTGATGAATTGCCCACTTTGCGCTCCGGCCACAATAATTGTCTGTCCTCCTGTGAAGTCTTAGAGATTTCATAAGGATCCAAAAGGTGCTGTTTATCAGTTGAGGTCAAGGCTGAAGAGCCACTTCACATGTATGAACCCTTGGGGACGGATGCAAATGTTTATGTGAAGATTTGTCATATAGGTCAAGGTTGCATATATATGCTATTTCATTCACACTTTCGAAGAGGTGCTTAGCACATGGATGAATTCATGTTAAAGGGATAGTTCACCCAAAAATTCTGTCATTAATTACTCACCCTGATGTCGTTCCAAAAATGTAAGATCTTTGTTCATCTTCGGAACAAAAATTTAGGTATTTTTGATGAAATCCGAGAGCTTTCTGACCCTGCATAGACAGCAACGCAACTGACACATTCAAGGCCCAGTAGTAAGGATTTTAAAATAGTCCATGCGACATCGGTGGTTCAACCTTAATTTTACGAAGTTATGAGAATACTTTTTGTGAGCAAAAAAAAAATAACGACTTTATTCAACAATTTATTCTCTTCTGTGTCAGTCTCCGCTGCTATTCACGACAGTACCACGAGATATGTGTGTGCATTCTACTTCTTGTAAACAAGGCACAGCACATGCGTGTTCTTCGTCAGAACGCCGGCTCGTGCATCAGCAGCATCACATGCATGTGTTGTGGTACTGTCATGAACGTGCTTTGACTGACACGGAAGAGAAGAAATTGTGGAATAAAATTGTTATTTTAGTTTTCTTTGCACACAAAAAGTTTTTTTTTTGTAGTTTTCCCAAAAAAATTTGTGTTATACAATGTTAATCTATACTGTCTACTCTAAGTTTATTAACTTTTTTTCTATTTTAAAATGGTTTCATCAATCAATGTAAATGTTGCAAGTCCATTTAGGAATCTGGAAAATGTATATGTATATATATATATATATATATATACACACACATTTTCCAGATTCCTAAATGGACTTGCAACATTTACATTGATTGATGAAACCATTTTAAAATAGAAAAAAAGTTAATAAACTTAGAGTAGACAGTATAGATTAACATTGTATAACACAAATTTTTTTGGGAAAACTACAAAAAAAAAACTTTTTGTGTGCAAAGAAAACAAAAATAACGATTTTATTCCACAATTTCTTCTCTTCCGTGTCAGTCAAAGCACGTTCATTAGTGTCAGTCGATAACAAATATGGTACCTATATATTGTGTATCCTTAATTATAAAAGTCCATTGTCTTATACTGTTTGTTCTACGGACATTAATGATACATCAAATCATGTGACTTTTACTTTTTCTGAACTATCTAAATGATTTTCACTTATGAACAATAATTAAAAAAAAATAATATTCAGTGGACAATGGACTTGATGGACATGACACCCTTGCAATCATATACTGTAGTAGTGCACTATAACAACTCAGAACACCTTAGAGACCATATAGCAATGCTCTGGCAACCACCACAGCACCGTTTGTGGCAGCATGTTTTGCACGGGCAGATATTACTCACATTTTCTTTAGAACATGTAGAAATCCCTAATGGTTTAGAGTGCTCATCGCAGTGCTTTCACATGATTTTGCTACAATACTTGTGAAGAGGTGGGACAGAATTGCACATAAAACTTGAACTTAGTATTTGAAGTTCTTGAGTTTCAGCTATCATGTGTATATGCATGCAATCGTGTGCTTGTCTATTGGCTTGTCTAGCACAGACACTTTGAGCATTCCAGCAGTGCCTCGGGCCTGACAGCACTGATAGTGGC
>NW_015546133.1:77941-86677 GCF_001515605.1 Sinocyclocheilus anshuiensis | reverse complement strand
TCCAGCAGTGCCTCGGGCCTGACAATACTGATAGTGGCTGCAGGAATGCTGCAACCTGCCCTCCTGTTTTTGCATTCAGAACAGCGAAGCTAAATAAACCTGCAGCTCCACTCTAGTGCCGAGACCTTTTCCAACACATAACCTTCCATATGCTCCTCACAGCCTGCTCCCAAACATCCAAAAACACCCCTCGATCGATATACCCAAAGCTGTCCGCAACGCCAAGAGAGCACATCGTGCATATATACTCCAGATTTTCCTCTCCGTTAGAAAACAAGCCGTCCCTCTTTCTTTTTTAATATTGCAAATAGCCAAAATGCCTTCTGTATTTTTAAAGGGGCCATATGCTACACTTTTGTAGCATTTTATTCTTTTCCCTGAAGCTCGTTTATCATATTAGTTGGTTCCAAAACATTGTGGTTTAGTTTTACATGACTGTGTTCCACCCTCTCTCTGACTCTTAAAATTACTGTTTTTGCTATCATGGGATTCATTTTTTTTTTTTTTAGATGTTTTCAGGTGCTTTTAATAATTTTGTTGTGTTGTCATATTTATTATTTTTTTTAAATATGTGATTTTTTATTTAGTTATTTTTGTACTTTAAATTAAACTAAATGAAAATGAGAAATTATTTCAACTGAAATTAAGATAATTTTATGTTATATTTTTATTTATTTTATTTTACTTTATTTTATTTCAATTAATGTTTATTTTATTTCAGTAATATTTGTTATTGTTATTATTATTATTTTCAGTAATTTCAGTAATATTTGTTATTGTTATTGTTATTATTATTATTATTATTATTATTATTATTATTATTATTGTTGTTGTTTTAGTTTTAGTTAATAGTAACAACCTTGATTGTGATTGGATGAATGGATAAATAGATAGATATAAGATGTATTGTTATTTATTTATTTATTTATTATATATATATTGATTTTATTGTAATGTATTTTTATCAAATATATATATTTTTGAATAAAGTATGTGCATTTCCTGTGCCTTTTGATGCAGTTTTAAAAAAATGTGTAATATAGAAAATAACATGATAATTGGTAGAATGAAGTTTAAAAGAGTTTCATTGTAAATTATTGACATTGGATTATTTAATCTATTGACAGCCCCAGTTTCGTTAATCAATTTTGGTACTGATACAACCCTAGTTTGAAGTGAAACATTCATAAAATAATTAAAGTTGAAGTGATGGTGTGTCTGACTGTGAATCTTATTGTGTTTTTCTTCTTTCTCTTTTGTCTTCACAGGTAAGAGCTCTTGGTTTTGACCTGCTGGGGCCAATGTTTGAGCGCTGGAGAGCTCATGATTCAGATGTGCTGTTTTAATGTTTCAGCCGTGAGCCCCTGCTGCTGAGGACAGAAAGGGCTCGGCTGCAGTTGTTGGGAGATTCACATCACAAGATGAGCATCATCTTCCTTGTGAACCATTCTTACGCAACACTCTGAGGACTGTTTCACACTGCACAAAAGCAGTATGTAAGCGATGTAGAGGCATAACTAATACATCTCTCTCCATCCTGAGGTGTGATTTATCAGCAGGTGGTATATGGTGAGCTGCAGTTAGACATATTTTTTTGCATCAGTGTGATCTGTTGATGGAACCATACTCTAGATGAGAAATATATGGTTCTTAAGATCCAAGATGACACCTGTAATTCATTTTTCACACATATTTAGTTTAAGATTAGTTGTTTATCATGGTCTGCTAGCACATGATGGTGTGTAAATGGAGGGGAGGGGGCAGATGGAGCTATTGATGGATAGATAAAGAGCGGTGATGGGGACATAAAGAGAGATCTCATTTGTAAATCTTTCAGTGAGGCTCTTGCTTTTTAGGATGTCATCAGTGAGGCAAGAAAACCTAAATGTGTGTTTATGAATGTGGCACTGTATGTGTTTGTACTGTACGTGTGAAAGAAAAATGTTCCAAGTCTATCTAAAATAAGAGATGTAGTTGATAAATGTTATTATTTCAGTTAAATTGAAGTTACAGGTAAATTTTAGGGCTGAGTGTCGATATAGATTTGCCAGCTTGATTCTAATTCACAGGCACTGCATTCAATTCAATTCTGATTTTGATTCAGTTTTTATTTGAGCTTATTCCAGTAATTTATTTATTTATTTTTATACATTGACATATTCCAGTATATATATATATATATAAAAATCTGGCTCAAAAGAATGATTCATTCACAAATCAGACATTGTTATTAGTGATGATGCACTGAAATTTCGGCAACCAAAAATGTAATAAGTCTGAATGTATATGTGTTTGTGTGTGTGTGTGTGACCCTGGACCACAAAACCAGTCTTAAGTCGCTGGGGTATATTTGCAGCAATAGCCAAAAATTCATTGTATGGGTCAAAATTATTGATTTTTCTTTTATGCCAAAACTCATTAGGATATTAAGTAAAGATCATGTTCCATGAAGATATTTTGTAAATTTCCTACTGTAAATATAATAAAGCTTACTTTTTGATTAGTAATATGCATTGCTAAGAACTTCATTTGGACAACTTTAAAGGCGATTTTGATTTTGATTTTCTTGCACCCTCAGATTCCAGATTTCATAATAGTTGTATCTCGGCCAAATATTGGCCCATCATAACAAACCATACATCAATGGAAAGCTTATTTACTCAGCTTCCAGATCATGTATAAATCTCAATTTCGAAAAATTGACCAGTGGTCCAGGGTCACACACACACACACACACACACACACACACACACATATATATATATACAAAATCATTCAAAAGTTTTTTTCTATTTAAATAACAACTATTTTCTATTTTAAAATATATTTTACAGTATATCTTATTTCCTGTGATGGAAAATCTGAATATTCAGCAGCATTCAGTGTCACATGGATCTTTTAGTTCATCAGACTGATTCAAAGGATAACTTCTAAGTTTGAGTCTTTTTGAATGAATCATTAAAAGAACCAGTCATTTGCATGTGAATTGGACTGCACTGGTTGTCCTATGTTTTTTGATTCGCTAAAAAGCATCTGCTCATTTCAGTCAATTATTTGTGATTCGTCTGCCAAACTGCCCCGGCCCAAATGCATACGTTGATAAAAAAAATAAAAAAAAATTACGTAGGGGTCCTGCAAATAAGCCGTTACATTTCCGAGCAGACAACTAATGTGGAGCAATTACCCAGGCAAGGGCAAGTGTGGCAAATTATCTTCCCAATTATATCTGAAGGGGTAAAAAAAGATGTGCTCTCACTCTCTACCCCCCTCACACTTGAGTGGAAGTCCAACCCAGGGGCACTGGCCCAATGAAACTACCAAGTTTAGATGGAAGGCTGATATGTGATTCAGTCACAGCTCTTGCTTCTTGTCTTAATTAGATACCTTCAGTCTTCAAGTTCTGGTTTATAAGCTGTGCAGGCTCAGAAATCTCCATGTTCTGAAGATGACGGAGAAATCATCCCCCTTGATGCCCTTGGGAGATTGATAAATAACAGTATATGAGCATTTTCAGGTGAAATCTACATGCTATTTGCATACATTCACATTTTAACCTGATTGGTTGGCCACTTCTGGGAGCTATGGAGCATTCACTCTGACATTGAGTCGTTATTGGTCACTAATATCATAATTTGCATAATATTAAAGTCATTTACATAATGTAAAACTCTCTAAAGGCTGCAGTGACAAAACAATTTTGTCAAAATTTTGTATGCAAAAAAAGGTCCGTTCACACAGAAGTCACTTTCAATCCAAGTAGCTTTCTGGACCAACTTGAACAAGTAGCAAAATCTGCTTTGGGAACTTTTTCTCCCTCAAGCAAAATTCCCAGTCACATGAGTTTCTATTGAAATGACTGGATAAATTTCACAAAGTAGCAATAAATGCGAACCCACCTTAACACTCATGTCTCTTCAGATTTCATATTGAAAAGGAACGACTTCTGATTTCAAAAATCGCTTTTCTAAAAATTAGATTATTGTTAAAAATTGAGATTAAAGGTGTAGTTCACCCAAAATGAAAATTGTCCTCATTTACTCAAGTTGTTCCGAACCTGTATGAGAAAATTTTGGGGTGAAGTATACTTTTAAACACCCCTTGCACAGGTTTTCTATCACTTTGCTCTGATAAATCAAAGTCTCCTACGAGATTAACATCTAACAGCCTGTTTTTCTCACCTTGGCAACCAGTTAACCAAACCCAGATCTGACCAATCAAAGAAGGGATGTCAAAACTGAACTATAGCAGATAGTCGTAGTCTGTTTTAATTTATCTTCTGATTGGTGTCTGCCGATCAGAGAGGATGAGATGCCATTTTAACAGCAGCCACCTGTTCCCGAATAGTTTTGGAGGAACACATTACACCAACAGATGGCAGTTTTGGATGGAAAAGCTCACAGAATAGGAGCTAACTGCATTAAACTTCATCAGAACAATGCAATGTGATTTCGGAGCTCATCGTTTGAACAGAAAGACAAATACTGTTTACATAGGCTTAATATGAACCACCAGCAGTCTGTGCTAGATGTTTAGTACTATACATCCCATCTGCTCACCGTCACAGAACGTTGGATGAACGCCTCGTCTGGGGGTTTGTTTTGTGGTTTCTGTTTCTTTTTTCTATTAATTTCCCCTGTTTGTGGACGTACCCTACTTTCATACACTGCAGGCGTACTCTGTATCCGTAACAGCCGAAATCAGTTGCCAATTTAGGGATCGCTGCTCGTTCATTATGAAGACTGGTGGCTGTGTCATAAAGGATGATTTGGCTGATTCATGCCGCATGCTCCGCTTTGCTATTGATTCAGAGCTGGCCTCTTCAATTACCGCCCCATTACAACACACATCGCTCAAAGGAAATGCTACTGAAATTACATTAGTTCTCTTTTTTCCTTCTTTTATCTCTTCTCGTCACCTTCACTTCACCATAGCAACTAAACCCATTTGAAAACATTACTGGAGAGTTCAAGAAAATACACACACCAAATTCTGTTGGTGTTTAAGTGCTGAGGCAGGCGATGCAGGCAATTATGGGATTGCTTTTTTGCCTGTTTGGTAAAACATGGACTTTTATATCTCTTCATGTAAAATGATGCATTATTTGTATAATGTAGAAAAAAAATGCTGTTAAATTTACTGTTAAAAACCGCATGCGTTTGCCAAAACTCTGCAATAAAAGTGCATTGACTGCATGTGTGGCAGCACTGTGTGACATTTGTTATACTGTACTGTATATTTTATATTTATAAACAAATGCATAATACAATTAGGGTAACGCACAAAACAAATATACGGAAATAGACATTAACTGCCTGCCATAATATACACCCTGAGGTACATGACTAATAACAACTAACAAGGAAGTATTTAAATTAATATCAGCAGGTGATGAATGAGTCGCATAAAGGCATCAGGGAATGCTTACTTGTTTTTCACTGTAAATAAGTTAATTATTACTTTATTTACAAAAAGCAAATAGCTTGATGCTATTTACTGTGGAAGTACATATATCTTAAATATAGTTATTCAACGTGAATTCTCTTAGCTAAACCCTACCTTTAAAACGTTACTGACCAATCCTACCTTGCTGCTGCCATCTGTCATTTTATCGAACAAACTTTCACTCTTTTAGTCCAAGCAGTATTTGTATGTTTGGATAGTTTTAAGCAGATTCTAAGAAAATTCAGCCAGAAATATGCTGAAACATTGTTATAAGAGCACTCATAAAAGTGACAAAGTTACTAACTTGTAAACTATCTTATAAATAATAATAAAAAGTTTAAATAAATAAATCAAGTACTACAAGTATTAAAACTGAAATAAAATAAAATAGAAATATAAAAAAACGTACAAAAGCACAACATGATAACTACTATTTAAACAATAGCAAATAAATGAAAATATAAAAAATAAAAGCTAATTTAAAATCTTAATAAATACTATAATTATATATAAATAATATTAAATACCACTACAGTCTTTGTCCTTTTTCTTTAAAAAAAAAAAAAAAAAACACAGTCATGCACAATTCATTCTAACCCACATGAGAATAATCATTCATAATCATTTTCATTACTTTATGAGTGCATTTTACTGTAAATAATGCTCTTTATGGAAATTTCCAATTCTGTAAAGTTGGTCTGAGTGAGTGGCTGGATACCAAGGTTATTTTGTAGGAATCGCAGTGATATAGTAACCACAACCCCTTGGACAATTCTGTAGTGGCTCAATTTTTATACTCATAAATGTAACTAAAATCCAGAAATTATGGTGATATTTCATTTAATTACACTCTATTTGATATAGTACACTTTTATCTTCTGAAATGAAAGCAGTGTTGTAACTGTGCAGATTTCAGTGTTTAATTATTTTATTTATTTTATTATTTCCGAAGGGAAATGCTTCCATGCCAGACATTGCCTTGGGGAACTCTGGGAAATGGGTACATCAACATCATTAATGGCTCCAGATTTCCGTTCAGTCAGTTTATTACGGATCAGTGCGGTCCGAAGTGTCGGGTGTCATTAACTAATCTCTCAAACACTCTTCTAAGCCTGCTCTCCTTATGAATTATAATAGCCATGTAATGAGACTTCACCCAGTGGTCTAAACATCAACAGAGATCGGTTTCAATTTCCTTTACAAAGCTCAAATGCAATTATATCTGCCTGTATCAAGGCAAGGTCAACGTTTGAGCTTGGTCATAAATAACGTGACATTTTCAGGCTCGCCCTATTTGTGCTACTTGCTCATCACCAGTGTTTTGATTATGATTTTAGTATTTAATTGTTGGGTTCGCCCAGCTTGACATTCGTGCTCCATTTGTTTGACTGCGTCCCCTATGGCCATTAAACAGCAACCGCCATGTTTTCCAGCAATTTGTGGGAGGCGACCAGACGCGATGATGAGGCGTTTGACAACCCTGCATATCAATGATCTTTATTCCTCAATTGAGCGTTTGACCTATCACGTCCTCATTTAACTCCTGTGGCTTTGTTCCTCTCTAATTATTTCATGATGAAGCATTGATTTCCATTACCATTTAGTTGCCACCTTTGGAGACATGGCACAGGGCATTAGCAGAAGTGAATTGTTAACTAAGGAATTGTATGAGTTCACTCACATTGAGAATGTCAAACTTCCACACTGGCTTGCATTCAGTGTTTGGAAGTTTGATTGTTTGTTTGATTGATTGATTGATTGATTGATTGATTGATTGATTGATTGATGGATGGATTGATTGATTCACTGATTTATACATAATTTAGATGGACAAACTATTTCTTTAATGTCTACACAATTGTTTAAGTGCATTTAAACATATGAACAATATGTGGTCTGTGAATCAGGCCTTGCAGTATAAATCCAAACTAAAAGACCTTTGTTTGTTTGCTTGCTTTGTTTGTTTGTTTGGTCGGTCTTTATTACTGACTGTTGAAATTAACAATGTAAAATTTACACAAAATTGAAAACGTTTAGCAGTTTATTTAATTCGGGGACTACATTCCTTTATTTATTTATTTGTTTGTTTGTTTGGTCGGTCTTCATTACTGACGGTTGAAATGAAATCTCTCAAATGCTCAAATATATTTATTTATCTATCAATTAATTAATTAATTATTTAATTAATATTAATTAAAACTATTAATAATTAATTTATTTCAGGGTCTACATTACTTTTTTATTTAATTTAAAATAATTTTTTAAAACCATTAATCATTTAAATATTTTGTCAATATTATTTATTATATTGCTTGTAATTAGTTTATTTAATATTTATAAATTATTATATTATTATAATAATTTGGGGGCTAGGTCCATTTTTTATTTTTAATTATTTTTAAAACAACTAATTTAATATTTTTTTAGTTTTGAAAGATTTAAGTGAACTTTTATCAAACCAAATGAACTATTTTAAATAAAGAAAGCATTCAATAAGATATGTTTTTTTTTTAGCTGTGGTACTGAAAATGTTATCAAGAATTTGAGAATTTCACAGATTTTGTTATTGACTTCTGAAATGTTGATTAAATCTAGATTTTCAGTTTGAATTTCTAATGTTTGGCTTTCTAAAAACTCTCCTTTTTTCTTCACACTATAGGTGTTAGCTTTGCCTAGTAGCTGTGTCTAGAGAATCAGCCATATTGATAAAAAAGTTGGACTGTGTGAAAAAGTGTTGCTTCGGCTTATTAAAGTATTCATCTTTGTTTTTTTTTAATCCTTGAAAGTCTCTGACTTTTATATTTGTCATCCCCGGCTCCAACAGAGCAAACATATTTGCTTTTTTTTTGCCGTCGTCTTCAGAAGACATCCTCAGGCACACTAGCCGTATTTTCTCCTCAGCCTTAAGAAGAGGCACTAAGTCATGTTGAAACTATAGCAACAGATGAGCTGTCTCTATGGAAATAAAGCCTTGCTTCCCTGACGAGGCCTTCTATTCAATGGTACCAATTACAGAGAATCCTTGTGGCTGACCCTGAGCTGACACATTTACATTGAGGATTCAGTCACAGTCAACAAAGGCTTTGATTGAGTTTTATCTTCCTGAAAGTGTCTCAGACATACGAATCTCTGTCTGAATGCATAACCCGACGAGCTTTATCACGAACAGCTGGTGTGAGAGTTTGTGTATGCATATACCTGGCCTGTCTTCCTGACCCACATTCATTATTGTTTATGAGGAAATTATTGGCATGCTTTTGCTGATTCTTGAGGAGCACTTTGTTGGTTTTGAAG
>NW_015546133.1:72616-77890 GCF_001515605.1 Sinocyclocheilus anshuiensis | reverse complement strand
GAATTACTCAAACATTTATGAGACATCTCGATTGCTCCAAGCAAAAGAATGAGATTGAGAGTTTTTTTTTTCACTCAAAGACCTGATGAATCTCATTCAGTTGTTACAGATGCTAATAATAATAATAATAATGATAATAATAATGATAATAATAATAATAATAATAATAATAATAATAATAATAGCAGTTGTTGTTGTTGTTGTTAATCAATTCAGAATCAGTAAGCAGTTTATGAATAAAAAAATAAAATAGCTGCTGTAAATGATGTTTGAAATAAACAGACATATTTAAAATTGAATGAATGTAACTTTTAAAAAATTGTCTTTCTTTTAATATTTAATTTTCCAAGCTGTTTACTATTTACTTAATACTAACTATTTACACTATTTACTTAATACTACTACTACTACTACTACTACTACTACTACTACTACTACTACTAATAATAATAATAATAATAAACATAATAATGATAATAATAATAATAATTATTATCATTATCATCATTATTATAAGTAACTAGTATTTAACTGATAGACATATCATATATATAAAACTGTGAATTTAATTCATTTAACAAATATGTAACTACTTTTAGTGGATTTATCAAATAAACACACATACTTAAATCTTTGTCTTGATTCATGTAACAAAATACATAATTAATTTTAAATTGCCTTTAAATTAACTTTAATTTAATTTATTTAATCTAATAAATGTAGTTAAACTAAATAGACTATAATTAATATAAACTTTGAATTTAATTTATGTAACAGATATTTAACTAATTTTAGCACATTTTACTTAATCCATTTAGCAACTGATTTCCATCAACATAATAATAATAATAATAATAATTATTATTATTATTATTGTTGTTGTTGTTGTTGTTGTTGTTGTTGTTGTTGTTGTTGTTGTTGTTGTTGTTGTTATAAATGCAAATGTTTCAAATTTGTCAAATAAACACACATACTTAAATCTTTATATTTTAATTAATGTAACAAAATAATTCATTTTTAAATTGTCTTTTTCCTCAGTGCATTTGTCAAATTCTAGTCATTTATGCACTATTTACATCATTTTTTTTATTAATACATATTTGTAAGTAAAAAATAATTTCACTTTTATAATAAATAATTCATTAATTTATAAATAATGCATAATTTAACATTTTATTTTAAGACTAAAAAAGTGCAATTGCTTAAACAGGGTTAAATCAATAAAGGTTCACTTTTGAACACTTAATTTCAGCAAACGTGTGACTCTGTTCTACAAAAGCTCTTGTAATCTCCTCGGAAGGTCTTACACACTGGTTCCTCATAAGGCTGATTCCATGTCACCTTCTTGGAACTAGCAGTCAGCGGACACTAATAAATTAGACTCCCAGTGGGACCCAGATGTTGGAATAGGCTCATTTGCGGTTAGCGGAAAGCTGCAGATTATCTGACTTACACTGGGCAGCGCTCGGTAAGTGGATCAGCCACGCACCAGCCTTCAGCCAAATGCCAGAATCACGTCTTCATTAGGAGAAAATAAGATCTACAGTGGAGTCTCGAGGGAGATGAACGTGAGCCTTACAGCGGGCCTTCACGCTGGGTTCATAGCTGGGCTAATTTATTCATTAACTGAGCTGACTGAGATAATAAGGTGACGTAGATAA
Organism: Sinocyclocheilus anshuiensis; assembly: GCF_001515605.1. Taxonomy (NCBI): domain Eukaryota; kingdom Metazoa; phylum Chordata; class Actinopteri; order Cypriniformes; family Cyprinidae; genus Sinocyclocheilus; species Sinocyclocheilus anshuiensis. Next base: position 76,229 of record NW_015546133.1, on the reverse strand, counting down.
GAATTCGGTCTCGTGTCGCCATTCTGATTTAGCTGGTATTTACCTCGGACTGGAATTTGCAAATAGTTTGCCAATGTTGTGATTGCACAGTGATTATCTATTAAACATCCGCGTGTTTGTCGCCGAAGGATCCGCCTTGTCTGAAAGGTGCGTGTTGCTGGGAACAGGACTGAAGGTGAGACGAGTGCAAGGAATACGAAAAGACAAATCGATAGCTGTTTGATTTGCACAGAACAGAGCTCTGATCATTGGCAAACAGCAGCGGTGCTCACTGCTCGGACATTTTGCACTGCCACGTCAAGTCAATAATGTAATTCAGCCAGTGGCAAGTCTGTGTTCTTTCTAACACACCTTTATCGACAGAGAGAGAGAGAGAGAGAGAGAGAGAGAGAGAGAGAGGAAAGAACAATAGTGGAAAAAGGATTGAGGAACATTTGTTACTATTCTCTGCCACACTAGACCGTGAGATACAGGGTCAAAGTGAATCTGATCTCCTGTGTGCAGTTTTGGTCGTTCACTAATAAAGTCTGAACACTATTTTCAGAACTATTTGATACTATGCTTTGTGCTTCTGTTTTTCTACCTGCTTTGTAGTGCGTGTGGTCCAACATGCTGTGCAGTGGAGCTGATGTGGGCAACTCCCCTTTTCTCCCAATAGTTTCCTGTATTATTTATCCCTATAATATAAATTATTATTATTATTATTATTATTATTATTTCATATGCTATTTTATGTGCTATTTAATTTGTATAAATTGGATAATAATAATAATAATAATAATAATAATAATTTATATTGTTGTTTTTTTATTTCCTTATTCACTTTTGTATACATTTTGTATAAATAAGTTTGTATAAATTTCATAATCATCATCATTCTCATCATCAATTGTTATTATCATTGTTATTGCTTAATTTCATGTAAGTTTTGACTTGTGCTAATTAAAGTTTATATACTAATAATATCAACAACAACACTATAAATATAAATAACATTATTATTATTATTATTCATTTTGTTAATGTTATCTTTAGTTTGTACTGTATGACACCTTGCTGACTTTTTTATTTATTTAGTCTATTTTTGTAATCTATTTTATTGAATAAATGTTTGTGGAAACCCATTGTTAAACTCATTAGATAACAAACAGAAAACCACCCAGTGAGGAAAAAAAATTAACTTAAATGATTTTAGCAAATGGCTGCAATATAACAAAGAGTGAAAAATTGAAGGGGGTCTGAATACTTTCCGTACCCACTGTATATTATTTAGTTTGGTCATGGTGCAACGAGAATCATTTGTGTCTGGGTACGTAAAAATAGTTGCATTGGCAGTGGAATGTAGAAGCACAGGTTAAGGCCCCGATATACTTCAAGCGAAATCGAAAATCCGGCCAAACCGAGGCTCCGCCTTCTTTCACACGGATCTCTTCTCTGGGTTCATTTCGTCTGTCGACTCCCTGGAGGTGAGATGTCCGCACAGTGGAGAGCTGCTTTATAGTAGCAAATTAAGTTGTGCTTCTGATGAAATAAGACACTGACACTATGTTTTTTATGTTTAATACTGCTGCTTGCTTTTAAACAATTATATTGAATAAAGTGCCATGTAAATACATGTGACATGACTTCACGGGAGTGCTAATTTGCAGAGCTTGTGCAAACATACCCGTGTTGCTATAAACAGATGCTTTTTTATTAAAATATGCTTGCTGTTCTCTCCATTTTTTTGTGTTTTTTTGTTACTGAGAGGAAAGCGCGCAGCACATATTTACATATTCATATAAACGTTGCTTTCATCAGAGTGGGCAGTGCTCACGTATTTCGAACTTCGTTTTACCCCTAAACGAAGAACGAAAAAGAACTTAGTTTTGAGTATATCTGGGCCTTTAGTCACCACTTGCTTGCCATTAAGTTCCACTTAAATTACTTGTTTCAGTAGGAAATACGCGTCATATATAGCCTATATATATATATATATAGCGTGAGCACATGAAAGAGTCCTGGAAACTGTCTGTGCCGAAATTCTTGCTCGTATTCTGTGTAAGAGGGTGTAACTCTAAGAGAAGCAGAGAGTGGGCAATGTGATCCGGTTTCCTCCTGAAGAATACAGCTCAATATAGAAGTAAAAATGAAAAGGGTTGGTGAAGTGAACCCCTCACCTGTCTGCTCTTACAGCGTCTCGAGTGTTACATCTGTGAGCGCGGAGAGGAAGAAAGTCAGACCGATGTATTATTGATAAACATCCAAACTCTGTGACTTTGGAAATAGAAAATAATTTATATTTTATGGGCACAAGTGCGCAGTCGATTTAGATGGTGAAGAAGTTAACATGTTTACATTATGACGGGATACAGGCAGGCATCTGTGTCTGAGAGAGAGAGAAAGAACATTTTCTCGTTTTAGTCACAATTTTACATCTGATCTAGGAGACTTAAAAAAACTAAATTTTTATGTCTTCATGACCTCCACCACAGGTGTTGTATATTTATGATATCTTAAAAGGGATGGTTCACCAAAAAAAATGAAAATTCTGTAATAATTTACTCAAAATTCTGTAATAATTTACCCTCAAATTCTTCCAAACCTGCACAAGTTTCATAGTAGGAACAAAAAAATCTATGAAAATCAATGGCCACGGCAACTTTTTGGTTACCAATCTTCTTTTATGTTCAGCAGAACAAAGAAATGAATACAGGTTCGGAACAACTTGAGGGTGAGTAAATGATGACAGAATTTTCATTTTGGAGTGAACTATCCCTTTAAGATCCTTGTGTTCTGTTCTGTTCCATTGTGCTTCTTCTGAGTAGATGACTTTGGAAAATCTGTCTAATTTTAAACTATGTATTTTAAAACCATTATTACCTCATTAGTGGCTGAACAATCAGTTTTTTTGTTGTTGCTTTTTTGTGAAACATGTTTGTTTTTTTTTTCTAAGCATGGAAACTCATTAACATTTTTTTTTTTCAGATATTCTGAATAAATAAAAACAATGTGTGTTTGTCATAAATATTCAGTCCCTGAGGAGGTTAACACACAATATCACTCAAAGGACGCAACAATTGGCATCTACCTGTGAATCATTAAAATAACTTTAATGTTCTCTATAATATCTCATGGTTAGAGGATTATTATTCAAGATGTGAATCTTAAAGGTGGCTGTGAAAATGAAAAAGAAAGCATTCCAGAGAAGTCAGAGATAAAGTAAACAAACACGTACAGCATGAGAGATTCAGCTCCCAGTGGGCTCTGTTGGTTCAGTTATCAAGAACTGGAAGCTCTATCAAATCACCCAGGCAAGGTCGTCCTTCAGAACGCCATATGAACAAGCCATAGAGAGGCCAGCAATCACAGTGAAGGAACTACAGTTCAGTAGCTGAGATTAAAAACTCTAATATATCAAGAGCTTTTCATAACACTTGTATGCGAGGAAAATGTAACTATTATATCTCAACTATTATAACTATTGTATCCCAAACTTTCAAAAGGTGGTGTATGTGTGTGTGTATATATATATATATATATATATACACACTACCTTTCAAAAGTTTGGGATCCATAAAGGCCTGTTCACAACAAGGATGACGATACCATTTGCATATATATATATATATAT
>NW_015546133.1:71289-72548 GCF_001515605.1 Sinocyclocheilus anshuiensis | reverse complement strand
GTGGATAGAGTGCGAATATATATATATATATATATATATATATATATATATATATATATATGCAAACGGTAGTTTGTTTGCATAATATGCATGTATGAATATACTGTAAATATTTCTGCTGTATTATTTTTCCAGAACTGGTCATATGCATGTGTGAGTGTTACTGAGTGTTATTATGGTGTGAGGATCTATGGATATAGGTGACAATGCTCCAGCTCAGCTCTTAATGGAGATAATGGCACTCCATGCAGAGAGACATCAGCAAGGAGGAAGTGAGAGGTTTGTCCTCTTCGCGCCCTTGCTGAGTTAAAACACTCTAATCTCGCATTAATTCCTGCAATTACACACCCATCATCACAACAGAGAGTTTAACCAGGCCTGCTTCAGCACAATATTTTATTCTTCCACTGTACTTAAAGTAAGTTTTTTAGTAAACGTTTTTTTTCATGCTTTTTAAGATTAAAAATCTGTATTTGTTTTAGCTGCTTGCATTTACTGTAATATAAATATTTAAATATATTAACTATACAAGTATAGTACAGCTATTATTTACTGTAAAAACCGATGGTTAGGTTGTAGGGTTGTGACGGTGAGGACATTTTCCCACCGGTTAATCGACGTGTGACAACACCGGTAATACCGGTATCACCGCGGGGGCGGGGGCGTTCCCTCTTTTTCTCGCTTTCTTTCACTTTTAAATAGCTTGTAAAAGCTGCTTGCGCATTTTACTTTCACTTTCAAATAGCGGCAATTCTGCGTAAAGCAATTGTTCGTTTTTAGTTAGTTTGAATTTCCCCTCTTTTCCTCGCTTTCCTTCGCTTTTAAATAGCTTAAATGCTGCATGCACATTTTACTTTCACTTTCGAATTAGCGGCAGTTCGGCGTCAATTGCTTGAATGCAACAACAAAATACAAAGTCAAACTCACTTTAGCCTATATATAAAACATAGAACTTTTATTAACAAAACAAATAAAATACACCATGCTATAGGGCAGGCTATGCCTAATATAAAATAACAAATAACTTACATAAAGTTTAAAAAGGTATCCAAAACTGGAAATAGGCTAAGTAAACATGTATAATATATAACCAAATAAATAAGAAACGTAGAACGTTTATTAGCAAAACGAGTAAGAAAGCTTGGAGGCAGGCATACACCTTGATGTAAAAAAATAAAATAAATAAATGACACAAAGTTTAAATAAAGTAAAAATCAGCAAACAATGTGGAACCAATTAAATAAGAAACGAATGTTTAA
>NW_015546133.1:43942-71193 GCF_001515605.1 Sinocyclocheilus anshuiensis | reverse complement strand
CTGATCTGTGATGCGACTGTCGTTCGGCACGCTACATTGAGCAGCTGTGTTCAGTTTTTAATTGTAGGCAAGTGACATAACCGGTGTTGCAGCTTAACACCGGTATCACCGTCAGCACCGTCTATCGCGGCAAGCCTATTAGGTTGTTGTCGACTCAGTTGTGCACTACAGCTAGAGCTAGAACAGTCCAATGAAAAGCCTTCAGTTTAGAAGCTGGAAAGTATCATTTGTTGAATACCTAATTAGCGAAGATTTTTTCACTGGACCTAAAAATACTTTTGATTGACAGATTTGCGATTTATATTCTCTTAGCAGCTACAGTCCTGCTGAATCAGCATTTTGGATCATGTCAAAATGTCAGCGCAGTCTCTCCTCTGAGAAAAGACAGATTGGATCTCAGTTTTTCCTTGAGAAAGCTGACAGGATTTTTTGGATTTATCTAAAGGAGGTTCACTTTTCTTTTGAGCTTGACATTTACATCTGGTATGGAGATCTATGTGGCGTGGTCAACGCTAGTCCTGGCATAATGTTCTGTGATGCGAACACTAAAACCATATTGAGAGGTACTCAGAAACATATGTGACTACATCACATTTGTATAATAAACATGGATGACATTGCGCTACCACATGGTTGTTTTGCTATATATGTGCCACTTTAAAGGAATATGAAATTTAAAGTTTGCTGGAATTTTATTCACCATCCAAGATGTAGATGAGTTTGTTTCTTCATCAGAACAGATTTGGAAAAATTTAGCATTACATCAATTTATTCATTTATGATTTAACGCCATGTCAGCAGCAGTGGCTATATTCATGGCAAGAGGAAACATTTCAATTTCACAATTCAGTCATATATATCATTTCAAAACAGTTATTAGCATTACATCAATTACTCACCAGTGGTCCTCTGCACTGAATGGGTGCCGTCATCAAAATCCACCTGCATATTTGTTTAGAATTGTTCTGGGCTGTTTTTGCTTGTAAATGGTGCTTGATGAACATATTTATCTCCTGATTCAGATGAGACAACTTTTACTGGAGAAAGCAATAGTATTGATGGAGGTCTGGATTGTTTGATGGATTATTGTGATGTTTTTATCAGCTCTTTGGACTCTCATTCTGACAGCACCCATTCACTAAAGAGGATCCATTGGTGAGCAAGTAAAGCTACATTTCTCCAAATCTGTTCTAATGAGGAAACAAACTCATCTACATCTTGGATGGTAATTATGGTACATGTTCAGCAATGTTTTATTTTTGTGTGAACTATTCCTTTAAAAACAAATAACCATCCAATTTATAAATGCTAAATAAAAATTTTTTAATAATAAGAATAAAATAATTATTTATTTGTCTGATTCATTATTTTTTTATTTTCTTTCTTTTGCACATAATGACTAGTCATTGATCATCCAGTGTAAAGAGGGTTCTTCTGTCATATTTCACACATTTGTAAAACTCTTCACAGCAGCAGTGCTGTACAACACAGAGAATCATTAGGTTACGTCTTCTTCTTCCCTCTGATGTCCCTCGGGCTGAATCCGAGCTGCTGTCTGCTGATTTACTGCTCAGATATGCTGATTGTTTATTATGCTAACAAAGAGACAACTCGGCTGTTAATCATCAGCTTACATTCGTCTAACAGAATAAGGAGAGGTTATGCAGTTATCTGAAACTGCCTCTTAGTCTTCCTTTGACCGAGCTGTGATTTTAATTTATTTATTTTCTATTGACCAAGCTTCTCTCTCTGCCTCACTCCTCTCATCTTCTCAGTGTGAGGTATGAAGCGGTCCAGCGTGACACTGCAGCTAATCCATGTTTAATCATCTTTCACAAGATCTATTTCTGACTCCGTCATGAAGGGTGCCAGCCTGTGAACACGACCCTGTGATGATGGGTTAAAGAAGACATAAGGAAGAGGTCTCTGCTTTTCCTCACAAATATCTGACTGTGGCTTTTGAAGCAGAGCCAGTCAAACATTATAGATGTCTTTTTTAATGATGCTAGTCTTCGGATAGTCAGGCTGATTCATTTAATCTATCCAGGCAGATCCTGGATAGCGTCGTATTGGAAATTGAGACCTATTTGTTTAGTGCTGTCTCATACAGTACCAGTCACATTAATCAAGTCTGTAAAATCACATAATTGGGGATGTCAAAAATGCTCCTATATAACTTATATGGAAATGTAATTTTTGACACCTTAAAGCATTTTTTGATGTTTATTTATTGATTAATTGACTATGTAAAGGAATTGTTGCTTTTGCAATGCAACTTTTTATTATAGTGAAAATCAATGTATTGTGTCAATTAAACTCTAGTAAAATCTAGTTAAATCACAAAACAAATTGTCTAAGCAATTTCATTGTGGTTGACTTCAACTCCACATAATATTATTATTAGCGTTAACTAAAAGATATCTAAACTAAAATCTATCTACTAAAAGATAGATAGATAGATAGAATAGATAGATAGATAGATAGATAGATAGATAGATAGATAGATAGATAGATAGATAGATAGATAAAAACATAAAAATCTAATTGAAATGACTTATTAATATAAATGACAAAAACACAACAAAACTAAAATAACATTCAAAATTGGAGACTTGGAGAAAGGTATGTTAATCTTATATTGTATCCATTATAAAGAAAATAAAACCAAATAATAAAAATATATATATATATATATGTGTATATGATATTTATTTACTTATTTATTTTTAATAAAAATTTAGACTAAAATTATCTCCAGCCCTGAACCTGCCAGAAAATAGGAAAATCAACCTCTTAAGAAGAGCAGCCTCTAGCCTCTGGTTTTGAGGAGATATGAAGACTTAAGACGTGACTTATTAACTTATTAGCCGTATATTAAAACCCTCTTGTAGTGCTGTTATTTTCTTGCCATTAAGTTAGTGTACTAAGACAAGGCAAAGTACATTGAGGTGTTAATGGTCTAGTTCAGTACATATGTAAAGCTAATGAAAAAAAAAAGTGCTTGTAAAGTGCTCTCCTGGAATGCTGCCATTGAACCGATTGAAAAGATTTCTTGCCTTGCTGCTCATATAGTGATTTGATTTTATGAGATGTTAAAACTGCCAAAACATAAACCGTATCTAAAAACAGTACAAAAAGATAAAGTGCTGCTATGTAATTAGCATTTCAGACAATTCCTCAAAAGACACCGACTATATATTCACAAAACAATGATCTGTTGTTTCGAGTTGTGGCTTAGGCTCTTTTGTTTTGTTTACCACACGCCTTTGACTCACATCCAGCGTAAACCACAGAAGTTCGCTTTGGTGTGAGAAGTGAAATGTGGTTTGGTTGAAAGCGAGAGCTAATGGTTTCTGCTTTGGTCACAAATTTTCTCTCCTTCACATAATCAAACGAAGAGGCTGAGAAGCGAAACCCGAGGCTAAAATCAGCACTGGGACCCAATATCACATTAGTTCTTCTCATTGAACAATACAAGCTTCCCCAAACTCTGGTTTGCTTTTGTCAAGGGATGTTTCTCTCACAACTGTTTCTTTGTCCAAAGCTAGAGCTGTACTATATGATTATATTGGCTGGGGAAACATGCTAGTGAATTCAAGACACTGTAATTAGGGGCGCTGCAGTTGCACCACTGATATAAAACAACCCGAAACCACACAGAGCTGAAATTTCCCAGTAGTTCTATCCAAGTCCATATACATGTACTATCATGGTTTAAGTACAGAGTGGGCAATTGCTGGTCCTGTCAAATCTCTGTGTTCATCACAGTGACCAGATCTAGCCTGGCATGTTGGGACGGCTGTGAAAGTGCTTATTCAATCATTTATAAGGGGAGGGAAAAGATGAGTGGTTCGTTGTCTCTAAGTATTTTTTATTTCTGTTCCTGAGCATTATAACCCCAATTTGCTATTGTGTGCTGCGCATTTTACTGAGGACAGTGCCTGCCGGATTCGCCTAAAGCTTTGGTTGAAAGACGGAGCAAGGGGCGGGGCAGTACTGAAACACCATCTAAGCTGTTCGCCAATCACAACGCACTGGGACAGCTAACGAATCACAACACATTTTGTTTTTCGGAAGACAGACCTTCATCAAAGCCGGAACTAATCGAGCTGTCTGTGCCAGGATGGGGAGAAAGGTATTTTAATAATGTAAATTATGTGAAAAATAATGCGTTTTTCGAACCACCAAGCATGAGAGCATGTTCTAGTACACCCCCAAAACAAAATAAAGACTTTGTAAAAGAGCATAATAGGACCCCTTAAAAAAAAAAAAAAAAAACATATGCGATATCAGTAGGTGGCTTGCAAGAGGATGCTGGGAAGTCATTTTCCACAGCGTGCTCTTGGTTTATCTCAGTGTGAAGGCAGATAGAGCAGTTTGATTTTCAAGGCAAACGACAGCTTTCTTTCTTTTGCTTTTTTCTGATTTAAATGCCATGTAAAAGGACCTTTTTATACACCTAGAAGTCTGTTTTTCACTGCATCAGAGGGGGAAAAAATGCACAAAAATAATATTAATAAAAGAAATGAAAGGGGGATGAAAATTAACTAATTTGATGTAGGTTTTTCTAATTTTATATATATAATCCAGAAATACTGTAAAAATTGGGCTGTTCTGAATACAAAGTCTAAAATGTTTGTTGTTTATCAGAAGAAGCATGACAGACGCTGTAGTGTTTGCAGTCGGCTTAAAAAGATGGATAAAATACTTTAAAACGACTCAGACTGTGTGTTTGTGAAAGATTCAGTGAAATATAAAGAGTAAAATAATGAATGAGAACCCATGAATCACATTCATGTTGCTGATTGGCTGAGACTATAGAGTGTTTGATGTCATGCTGGATTTGTAAGCACACTGTGCCATGTGGTGTTTTTTGTTTCTGGCGTTCTCCTTAGAACATTTATAATGGATAAATGGAGTAACTTGGTTCTGACAAGAAAATCACATTTGCAGTAGCCTCTGTTGTACCAAAACACATTTGAAGTCATGTTTGAATGAAGGTTTGCTTCAATGTAACACATCAAGGGAACATCAGAACAAGAATGTTTCAAATTGACAAATTCTATTTGGAGTTTGCATGCTTTTCTTTCTGTCCTGCATACTTCTTCACTATACAATAGAAATGATGGCATTATTTTCATTCTTACTTACCTGCTTCCTTCCTTTCTACACACTTCTAGAATATGAAATAGAAATGATAATTTCCTTTATTATTATTATTATTCCTTTATTTCCTTCTTTTTTTCTCTGTGCTTCTTGACTGTACAACATTTCTACAACAAAAATAAATCTGTTTTTCAAATTAAAATTGTCCTTCCTTCCTTCCTTCCTTTGTTGTCTATACAATACAAATTATTCTTTCCATCCTTCTTTCCTTGTTTCCTTTTTCTTTCTATCTGTCTTTCTTTCTTTCCTTCCTTAATATTTTTTTTTCTCCACTGTATTACATCCCTCTGAAATAGTGTTAGTGATCCTTGGCAGACAGTCAGTGATTTCATGCTTAATAAGAACAGTCATCAGAGTAGAATAAGAAAACAGCAATTATTTTAAAGGAAACCAAACATCTTCCACAAAAATATTTTACTTGGGAATCCAGACGTCCCTTCCAGCAGCATGGAGAGAGAAATGCAGCCAGACATCTTCATAGAGGTTCCAGAAAGAATATAAATACAGCCTAGCGCTGACAAGCTGTTTTGGTTTAGGAGTGATCGCCTGCTTAACTGGGATCCTTTAGAAAATCCCTTCAAGCCTCTATTCAGCCTCTATCATGTTGATGTCTAACATGTGAATGCTGCCGGCTACCAAAACGACTGTGTTGTGAGGAGACATAAACAAAGATTTTTCCTTGATGCATCCTAGCCTACCGCTTCATGAAAAGGTCAGAGGCAGCTGTTATTCAGCTGTGATGCTCACAGAGCTTTTTGCTACATTAAATCCCGCAGTTGATTCCTCATGTCCGTGTAGCTTTATTTCAGAATTACGCCCCATCAACATCGCTCACCCTGCACCCCGCCACGGTATACTTGTACTTCTGTTTCATAAGCTGAAATTTGTTAAGTCAGCTGTCAAGAGAAGTAGCTCAGCCTTGATCAGACTGTTTTTTCAGAGAATAATACTCAGAGGCAAGTACTGTGCTATTTTTCATCTAAAACCACATTAAATTGCAATTTGATAATTCTTTTATCGTTATAATGCATGCAGTTTTGTGAACTTATATTGAGAGGCGAAATGGAATATTTGTACTTTTAAAAAATCCATTTGTAACACAGCAGGACTGTTTAAAATGAATTAGTGACAGTAAAAGGGGATTAAAACATTAAAAAATAAATAAATGTTTTTCCTCACAGACTACCAATCAAAGGTTTTGGATGTAAGATTTTTTTTTTCTTTTTTCAAATAAATGCTGTTCTTTTGAACTTTCTATTCAAAGAATCATCAACAATTTTAAACAGCACACCTGTTTTCAACACAGATAATAATAAATGTTTCTTGAGCAGCAAATCAGCAAATTAGAATGATTTCTGAAGGATCATGTGATACTGAAGACTGGAGTAATGATGCTGAAAATTCAGATTTGCATCACAGGAATAAATTACATGTTAATATATATTAAATTAGAAAACAGTTATTTTAAGTTTTAATAGTATTTCACACCATTATTCTGGTTTTGAGCAAATAAATGCAGGCTTGGTGAGCATAAGACACTTTCAACAATTTTACTGACCTGAGTTACTCTATCTTGAGATAACAAAAAGCTCATTGACTAGTTGCGCATCAGCCATTCATTTTAGCTTATCTGAATTGACTTTGAGCAAGCAGAGGCAAACAAGATGAGCTAATTCATAACTTAGCCAATATCCTCTTCATTTTAATTCAGAATATTTATACAAGCTCATGTAGATGACTTCTGCTCTCAGTGGGAGAGGGACCGTCCTGCCCCACCATTCTCAGACTAGAGGACATCAAAGCGATGGAAGTTGAAGTGCGTCAAGGGACTGAGGAGACCAAGCTGTGAATTTGTGATTAAAGCAAGGTAAATGAGTCCATTAGAAGCAGAATAGCCCTGGAGACATGACAGGAGTAAATCATTGTGGCTAATTTCCTTCCCTCAAGGACAGATCAGAGAAAAAAAAAAGAGAGGGGGGGAGACAGAAAGGGAGAGAAATAGCTGGTTGAGAAAATAATGGAGCTCAGGGCCTTTTCTGAAAGGAAAGAGAAAGCCATCGCCATTCTGGCATTTGGTATTTCATAAACTCGTTTAGATTTGGCACTTTCAAAGTTTAGACGTCTCTGGTCTGGGGCTTTGTCTTATAGTGTCAGCGTAATTAATCACTGTAGGAACTTTATGAAGACATTATCGTGGTCGCATGCCTCTCAGTGCAGAAAGTCACAGATAACGCTTGCATACGGGAAGCCCCAGCTGAGATCGGCTTTACCTGCCAGCACTGGCAAATTGGTGCAGGTGTCATGTGGCCCGAATGTCCACATTAATTCCTTTTTGACATATGTAAACCCTCAGCTCATGGAAAAAGTACATGGTGGTATCAAAGGATGGGAGCCCCGTCAGAGTAAATGCTCCATGTGTCCCAGCGGTGGGTGAACCTGGCAACGGCCCCAGCAAATAGGTCTCCTCTGCCCTGTCCGTCTGTTCCCCTGGAACCTCTCCTCACTGCCTGTGTGTGGTGTTGAGTCTGGGAACATGTTCATAAACATGCACATATGACCACACACAGGTGTATGCTTTATTAATAAGAAAAAAAAATGAATACGATAGTTCAATCATTGAATTCCATACATAATCTTAGAGATGCAATGTTTGTTATTTGATTTGATTCATGATTTTTTATTTTTATTTATTTATTTATTTTGGCATTTTATATTTACATTATATTCAAAAGTTTGGGGGCAGTAAGATGTTTTAATGTTATTGAAAGAAGTGTCTATTATTATAGATATATTTATTTGGTCAAAAATACAGTAATGTGAAATAATATTATTATTTAAAATAATTGCTTTCTATTTCAATATATTTTAAAATGTAATGTGATGGCAAAGCTGAATTTTCAGCATCGTTACTCTAGTCTTCAGTGTCACATGATCCTTCAGAAATCATTCTAATATGCTGATTGGCTGATCAAGAAACGTTTTATTATCAATGTTGAAAACATTTGTGCTGCCTAATATTTCTGTGGAAACTGTGATTTCTTAACTTTTTTAATCTTGTTTTTTTTTTTGTTTGTAACATTGTAAAAGTTCTCTACTGTCTCTTTTAATCAATTTTTAGTATTTATTAATATTTCTTTTAAAAAAAGGCTACCATTCCATACTCTTTATTTATTTATTTCAGTAACCATTTTATCAGCATAAAATTGTGGGTGGAAAAAAAAACTTTAAATGAATTAAAAGGTTTAAAATGAACAGATTTTCAGTATGGTCTCAGACCTTTATATCCCACGGTATTCACCCTCAGCGGGCCTTTTTCACTGCTGGAACACCAATGAATTGGGTGCTGATCTAAACTGACAGTAAAACGTGTTCTGAAGTAGAAACTACATAAATATACAGGCCCAGTCTACAAAGTCATGTCAAAACAACATCCAAAACATGAACAGCTTGAGTTTCTCCTGCTCTGTTCTTCTTACATCAGCCAGTATTGTGATTAGATAGTTGAAGATCATCCCGGGTATCTGTTTGTTTAGTTTAACACTATTGCTCTTATGTAACTGTGGATTTATCCAGGCATCGTCTGAGGCATCATCTCCACACATCCACACATGTTGTTTTGATTGCTACTAATGTGGCATGTCTTGCTCTATGCAGCCTGAAAAGTAAGCCCGACCCAGCCCAACCGCGCAGCACTAATAGAATACAGAGATGAGATGCCCTTAATGGAAAAGTAGCGCCTAAGTCAATACACTTAAACAGAGCATGTTTGAACACGCAAGACCTGTTTCCCCACAAGCTATTAAAGCCACCGAAATCAAAGTGTGCTTGTGTTTAATGCGGTTTAGATACTGAAAACAGAACATAAATCTGGATCCCCTCTGCTTTTTTCAGCCCTTCTAATCTTTTAATAAATAAAGAGATTCCGTCTGTTCGCTAGTCCGTTTGTTTGTCATTCAGTAACTTTTATGTAATTCCCCATTTCCAATGTTGTTCACAAAACCCATTATGTTTCTTTTGCAAATGGAAAGATGGCGGAAAGAAGCAAATCAATTATGCGGCTCAACACTTCGGCTTTAGCAAAATCATTATTTGCTGTGATAAGAAGGCAACATCAGTCTGGTGCTTTGACGTGAACAATTGGTTTGTTTATGGTTGGCAACTTAGACATTTTGATGAATCATTTTTATGTGGGATTTATTATCAGTATGTGGAATGCGGGCACATCATATATACAGTCTGGCCCATTAAGTTTTGTAATGACTGCGGAAGGTGTATTTATCAGATTCTGGAAGTGCAGGGACAACCACACTATTAAGAAAATGTCACTTTTTGTGACCAGGATGCATTACCAAAACATCCCTCTTCTGATGTAGTGCAATGACATTCAAACAGCTCAGGCATATCTGGATGTTTTTTCTTTGTTTTGTCTTTTTGTTTTTGTTTGTTTTTCCTGAGCATCCAGGTTGCTAGAATTTTTTTGTTTGTTTGTTATGTTATGTTATGCTTTATGTTATGTTATGTTATGTTATGTTATGTTATGTTATGTTATGTTTTGTTTTGTTTTGTTATGTTTTGTTTTGTTTTGTCCCTGAATATCTGGGCTGCTAGTTTCTATACAAATGGGCGCTTATTTTTACTCCATATATTATGTCTCTCTATATTAATTTAAATATATGTACTAGTATGCAACATTGTGGCATGATATAATATATTGTGGTTGAACCCTTTTGTTTTTTGTGCATTGTATGATTTTAAAGGACAAATCTTTCACTTCCTATAAAGCTAGGTCATTAAACCCATGAAATGAAGTGGAAATGATAGTTCTAGTTATCTTGCAATTGTATGTAAGCTTAATTAGTGCTATTATCATGACTCATTTCAGTAGTATGTGGTTTTATCTCATGCCGCTGTGTCCTCGGCATTGGGAAATGTGAACAATGACATTGCTGTTTAATTATTGTTATGCAGGGTCATTTAGAGAGATTACATAACTATGCACTTAAAGCAGTCGTTCAGCTGAAACGCCTCTGATTGGCAAAAAAAGGGAGGGGGAGACATGGAAATCTCAATTTGTTTTCATTTATAAACCTGCAATTAAGTAATTATCACATTCCAGACAGTATTCTCCTATGCTTCTTGCAGCTTCAAGAGTCATTATTTATTTCTGAATAACTAAATTGCGGTGCATCTTTGTGTATCGTTTCGAAACTGGGATTCGTTTGATTCCCAAACAGCCCTTGAAAATGTATTTGAAAAGTTGCCGTGGCTGCTTTACTTATGCTGTCATGAATACAGTCAGTTTGCATATCAGAACTGTCTTTGTATTCATATGATGCACCATAACATCAATGAGTCGCCACATCAAGCATTCAGACAGGAACTACAGATGATCCACTTTAATATTTCACAGCAGCTTATAGAATATGCAGTTAACCCTTTCATCATCAACCCCTATTCCAGCAGCCCTATTCCATATATATAATGAGATATTATTAAAACTGCTGGTATATTCATACTGTTTTCTCCAAAATGCATCAGTGTTGCGTACTCAGCAGCTGTGATGGATCTCCACCCTCAAAGGTCACCCAATGCCCTGCTGCGCCTCCATGCAGTGGTCAGCAGGTGCTGTGTTCTGTGGGACTGAGCCTCACTCTGTCTCGCTCAGTGTTCCTGGACTCCAGCGGACCCCATTTGGCGGTGGTTCTGCCTGTTAGAGACCTTTTGCATTGACTGTGGTGCCAGCTCATGGTGGGAAACGGGCAGTTTAGCCTCACCCTCTCGGAATCACTGCTGATCTTGATGAAACGTCTGGTGCCAGGCAAAATCTGCGGGTGCCGCTGCCAACCCAATGTAATGGCTATGCCAATAGGAATGATGGGGAGCCAGGGATGAAAGAGAATGGAAATGTTGGAGAGAATTTGTGTGGTTGAAAGGAAAGGCGATTGATATGGCTTGATTTCTCCCATTGTGTTAAAGGAAGTTCACAGGTTAATCAGGTCACTTTTGAAACCTCGACTATATGGTTAGTTGCATTTTATTATTTGCATTTAGCATCGTTTTAATCCCTGCTGACCGTGACACTTTCCAAACAAAGGGGCTGTGACCACGGTTAAGGAATGGAGTACGTGTTCATTTTTTAATTACTTGCCTCTGGAGGCTTGATCTCTGTGAGCTGTGTAATTCTGAAGACCACCTGTTGGGCATTGTGAGCCATTTCCTCAGTGTGTGATCGCTTTGAGAGTTCACAGGAAATGGAATTAGTGTCTGAAAATTGCAGCACAATCACAGAAATGATGGGTCATTTCCTTTATTCTCTGCGTGTATGATTATATGGTTAGTGCTGGAAATAATATCAGTCGAGACTTAAACACACTGCCATTGTGCTGAGCTTTGCCTGTCATTTATGCAGGTTCAAACTGAACTTTGACCGTTAAAAAATAAATAAACAAATAATAATAAATAATAATAAATTGACCAAATAATGTTTTGTAGATCATTTTGATGTAACTCAAATTGTATTTAACACATTACCTAAAATACAGGTAAGATTTAAGATGGAGTGTACTGTGAAAGAAAATGAGTGTGTTTCCATCCCAACTAACATTGTGAGCAAAGAACACAAAAAAATAATAAATAAATAAATAACATAAGAGTTTCTCAATCACATGTATTGTTGATACATTAATGGCTTTTATATATATATTAGGGGTGTAACGGTACACGTATTCGTACCGAACCGTTTCGGTACGGGTCTTTCGGTTCGGTACGCATGTGATGCTTTGATGTGGCATGACAGATCGCTGTATAAACACCTTGGAGAGCCGCTTCTGGGACCTTTCAGAAACGTGCTGGTATATAATCCCAACACAAGCATTGACTAGAGCGGACGCGATCAGCTCCGGTTCCCGTGTCTGAGCAGTGACACCCCGCAGATTTGTGCAGAGCGGAGCACGAGTGAACGCAACCGAACCGTCATATTTGTGTACCGTTACACCCCTAATATATATATATATATATATATTTATTATTATTATTTATTTATTTATTTTTTTTTTTATGTTTTTGTGTTAACACTGGTTAATGAAGTAGAATTTTACA
The DNA here is from genome assembly GCF_001515605.1 of Sinocyclocheilus anshuiensis. Taxonomy (NCBI): domain Eukaryota; kingdom Metazoa; phylum Chordata; class Actinopteri; order Cypriniformes; family Cyprinidae; genus Sinocyclocheilus; species Sinocyclocheilus anshuiensis. Next base: position 58,929 of record NW_015546133.1, on the reverse strand, counting down.
GAATGTATTAAGTAAGGAATAATTGACACCGGGCTATTGAAGTCTTAGAAAAAGAATGCACACTTGAGATGAGCAGCATATTATATTATAACTGAAGCATATTTCTGAAGGAAATCATGTGTCATGCGACACTAAAGACTGGAGTAAAGGCTTAGTTATTTTAAATTGTAATATTATTTTACAACATTACAGTTTATCTATCTTTCTATCTTTACTGTATTTTTATTAAATAAATGCAGCTTTAGTGAGCGTAAAAGACTTTCAAAAACAACATTACTGACCCCATACTTTTTAATGGTAGTGTGTGTCTTTTTTGCCAGCGCGAATTGCTTCTTGTATTCCTCTTTCGATGTTTTACTTTGTGGGACAGTGTGGTTACTTTAGTAGCATGAGCGTAACTAATGACACTCTAAAAAGAGGGGGGTGTAGATCGCCTTTGATTGTCAGTCTTGCAGAAAGAGTCAGACAGAAATTCTGACAGAAATTCAGCACTTACAAGGCAGCAAAGGGTTCTGGGTTGGAACGAGGAGAAGAATAGCACCTCAGAGGGCTTCAGTGCCCGATGCAAAATAAAGCCAGATTGTCAGAATATCCTTATGGTGCTGTAAACCTCAGTTTATTATGCATCACAGTGCGCTCATCAGTGAGTTCTTGCTCTGTTCTTTAATCATGGCTGTGGTAATTGCAGTGTCAGGGTACACGGCCCTGTGTTTTGGGCTCAAGTGTTGGTGGACCAGGTGTCACTCAGAACTTTGGCAGAGATAGTTTGTGGCAAGCAGTCCGGCTCTCTTCACCCTTATCCACCTGATTACTGACACCCTTATGCTCCCGCGATGGCTGATGTCCTGGTATTGCCACTCAACCTGCTCTCCAAAGGCCACTCTTAGTTCTTTGTCATTGGAACGGGTTTTTTGATTACTATGCCCTCTTTCTCTCACAAACTGCATGTGTGGTCAGATTTGTGTGTATAAGCAGAAAATCATAGAGACTGGTGCTTGTGTCTGTCTGTCTGTCAAAAATTGAGCCGACAGGAAACATCGATGTAGTACAGTATTGTTTCTGTCTGCAGTAGCCCTACTGTGTTGTAACATAGGGGAAGACTAGGGAACTAGGGGAAGTCCATTAGGCCACGACTAGGGGAAGTCGTGGCCCAAATTTCCAAAGGGTGCCGTGACTAAAAAAAGGTTGGGAAACACTGGTCTAACCCATCATTTTATTGGTCGTTCCATCCATCTTTCTAAAGTTCTATTTATAGTTCTTCCTGTCTGTCTTACAACAAACCTAGAAAGTTGTCCAGTGTAAACATCGTCCCGAACCCCCAGTGACTCACCTTTTCCACCTCGGATGAGTCTGTATCACTGGTTTCAAAATTTAAATACAGCTAATTATAATTACCATAAACTAACCCTAACCCAAACAGACGCACATTGACTTCACCTCTGTTTACAGAGCAAATTAAATTAAATTTGCAATCTGCATATTCACAAGTGGTCAACCATTGATATTTCCATGCTTATTCCTCTCAACATCTAAACTTGGAGAGCAGTTATTTTGCAGTAAATATAATGAACTTGATTTTGTAAAAAGGAAAGAAATACAGTATATCCATATATGCAGATTCACATTAAGCTTATTATGAAAAAAATAAATAAGGCTGTTCTAGAGGAAATAATGTTCAATTAAGCATTCATTCCACCATGAATAATTAGCAGCAGTCTTCCTGCAGTTGTGTGACAGTTTTCATTGCAGGAATGCTGACCACCTGAAGAAGTCCCTTTAATGGCTAGTTAATTAGATTTAACGGTGATTGAATCTAATGGCGATAATAATTTAACATTGATTGATTACCTGAGGTCTAATCACCATCTCTCTCTCTCTCTCTCCTCATGTGCTGCTCGGCTGATCAGATATTCTCGCCGTTTCAGGTAAGCACGGTTTCAAATCCTCCTTTATTCCGCTGAAACGTCATCAGACGTCATCTGCTGAGGCTGTTTTGTGTCTGTGCTGGTTTTAAACTGTTTTACGAATGCTGTTATGCTGCTTAGGGAAGGCAAGTCAAGCGCTAATCTGACACTGCCTCAAATTAGAGGAAGTCGGCGATGTGAGCGATGGGTTTGTTGTTAGGGTAATTGGAATGTTCTAGTGATGAGCGTGGGCTTCTGCAAACTCACGAATGTGTGACGGCCGACACAGCCTCGAGATGAGATGGGAACGGATCATCCGGCATTCTGTTTAGACGTATCAGAGAATGAGCTAATGAGCCCGCTCACAATACGGGACGATTATTTCCAGGGTCTGGATCCCATCGTCAGGGAAATTAATGTAGATATGAGCTTGTTACTTTTTAAAAAATCAGTTCTTGTATTTTGAGAGCAAAAGTAATGTTTAGATGAATGAGTCTTGTGTGATGAACTGATGCATGTAGTAATTGAAGAACAAGACTTGGGTGGATGAGGCTTTGGGGAAGGAAGTGAGATGTTGCCGGTGGTTTGGAGGATGGGATTGTCCCAGCAGACACTTTTGGCACTACTGATTGGTTTTAGCCTTTTTCTTTTTTTTTGACAGTGTTTTTCTTAGAAAGTTATGTTAACATTTGATCATTTGCACTTCCATCTAACTGCTATCTACATTTTTGGTATGTTCTTCTTTTTGGATGACGAGCAGGCAGCTCTTGTGTTTAGACGGCATCTAGAATTAATAAAATGTGCATGAAAGTTTCTTCGGAGCTGTTGGTATGATTTGACAAGCAGAACTTGTTGGTTGCTAATGATTAATCAACAGGGTCTCAGAAATTGTGTGGAAAAATGTGTAAAAGGTATTTTTTGTGTGTGTAAATATGCGTAAAAAAAAAACTAAACCAATGCTAATTATTGATATATGCTATTTATATATATATAACTGTTCAAGGGTTTTATTTCTTTATTTTTAGAAATGTCTTATTCTTAACAAGGCATTTATTTGACCAAAAATACAGTAAAAACAGAAACATTGTGAACTGTTATTACAATTTAAAATACCTCTTTTCTATTTAGTTATATTTTTACATTTTATGTATTCCTGTGATTGCAAAGCATTTTCAGTAGCCCTTAACCAGCATTTATTTGAAACAGAAATCTATGTACTGGTGAAAATGTTTTTATTGTCACTTTTGATCAATTTAAAGTGCCCTTGTTGCGTAAGTATTCATTAAAAATAAAGTAATAAATAAATAAACCTTACTGACACCCAACTATTTATTTATTTATTTATTTATTATACATCGTTTAAAAGTTACTAATAATTGTTTCGTTTAGAAAGGAAATTTTGACTGGACTTTTCAAAATGACTCAAAATCAGGTATTTGCATGTGTATGATGAGAAATGGCTTAAATTCAACAGGGAACAATTGTTTGCCAGAGGGAAACAATAATTACACAAAACCAGAGTGCAACAAAGCAACGTCAGCAATACTCAAATAAACTTAAACCTATAATAATGCTTAATAACAGCTGTCATATGTCCCTGTATGTTCCTATGCATTGATTATACATAATTAAATCATCATAAACAAGGCCATAAGTAATATGCATATTCCCCACAGCTTCAGTTTGATCTTTAATCATGTTGAGTGATTAACACTTAAAAACTTCATGTATTTTTAAGCTAAAAAAAATTAAAAGAAACCTTGCTCGTACTAAATTAGGTGTAAAAAAAAATTATTGTGAATCATACGACTTATAAACAGGCTTTGGTTACCATCCCGTATTTCTCTGTCACGCTTTCTCTCTTCCCTTCAAACCATTTTACTTCTTTATTTTTCATCTCAGCTGCACCATCACTGTTTACGCTCTTAATATCTTCCTTATAAACTCATCATGGTGACAACAGTTTCTCCCTGGGACAAAGAGAAAGTAATAAAAAAACGTCAGCATGAAGGGATCTTGAGGAAAAAAAGGTGCATCAGTATAGCCTGGGGTGATTTTAAATGTTTTCTTTACAATGATTCCATGTAGTGGTCACCTGGGGCTATCTGAGTAGCTGCGCCAATTAAATTAGGTAGCAGCAGAACTCCTGCACCCCCGACTGCATCCTGTTTACCAGCGATCCCCGCGGACACTCTCCGCTCTGCTCTGCTCTGCTGTGTACAGTAATTGCATTTAGGACACTGTCGCCTTGCAGAATATTGTAGAGAATGAAAAAAACATACATCTGAGAAGACAGGCTCTTCAGTATTACAAGCATGGACTACATTACCCATGAGGCCTTGCTGCTAGGGAATAGTTTGCATGGCCGTCAAAAGGTCATGGCAGAAAGTTCAAACAAAGAAGTTTCTAATTACATGGACGCTTGGATGTTCATGTCCACAGAGGGTTGGAATTTAAGAACTGAAATGTGCAATATGGTTTCATATCGTTCTTAATATAACCAAGGAGGCTTTTTAGCTCAAGTACCGCATTGAATTATATGCATATTGAATTATACCGGAGTTGTAATGTGCATATTGATTGTGGGAAGGTTATTAAAAGGTTGTACTAGTATTAGGTTACAGCGCTCCTGCTGTTGACTATCTGAATATTGTCCTTTCTTGACAGAATCTGCATTTTTCTGTGAATGGGAATAAAAACAGTCCTTTGTCTGGTAATCAGACTACTCTGTTTTGAATAAGTTTTACCAGTGAAGTCCATTTCCCAAGCTAATGTCTCTTATAAACGGTTCTATTTAGTGACTCAAAATCACAGCATGACTTTTTGATTCGCTCAAATGAACCATTCATAAAAGCCTTTTGTTCAGCAATTAGACAAACTTTGTTTTTCGTGCACTAAAAAAGAACAGGTTCATAAGCCACGATGTTAGTTTCTGATTCACTAAAACGAACTGTGCATAAGTAATTTGCTAAGGAATCAGATTTTCCTTTATGTTTTTGATTCACTAAAAAGAACCATCTTGTAAGAGTAATTTGCTTGAGAATCAGACTTCACTGGTTGTGCTGAATGTTTATTTTTCACTCAAAAGAACCATTTGTTAGAGTCATTAGCTCAGGAATCAGACTTCACTGATCAAGCCCTGTTTTTTTGTTTTTTTTTATTCACTAAAAGCAACCACTCATAAGAATCATTCACCTGGGAATCAGACTCGATTGCATATTTACGATTCACTAAAAAGAACCACTCATAAGAGTGAAATCCTACTTCCTGTATGGTTTTGATTCATTATAAAGAACACATTCATAAAAGTAATTCACTCGGGTATCAGCATTCCTGTATGTTTTTGATTCACTGAAAAGAAAATGCTCATAAGAGTCTTTAGCTTAAGAATCAAACTTAACTTGTTCCTCTGAATATTACGATTCACTAAAAAGAGACATTGTAAGAATCATTAGCTCAGGGATCAGACTTCACTGATCAATATCTATGTTGTTTGATTCACTAAAAGAAACTGCTCATGAGAATAATTCAAATGGGAATCAGACTTCCTATACGTTTTTGATTCACTAAAAAGAATCACTCATAAGAGTCAAACAGATTTCACTAGTCATGCTTGTATGTTTCTGTTCACTATAAAGAACCGTTCATGAATTGTTTGCTGTGCAGAACATCTTTCGGTTCCAGTATTTATTTATTTAAAACTGAATCAGTTCTTGATTCCCAACCCTAAATATAATGGCACATTGTGAAGAAGGTACTGTCTCCATGTCAAGCTGTTGGGGTTTGATACTGTCCAACAGTTTTGTCAGACACTGTGTTAAGCATTCTGTGGAGACGATGTGATTACAGACTGCTTTTCTGTGATCTCACAAATGCTTAGCACTTCTAAAGACCCTCGGCTTCTGTCAGGATCAAGCTCTTGGCCCATGAAAGGGACCACATAGATGGGTTAATTAAACTTAAATAATAAAAAAAAAAAAAGTGGCAGTAATGACCTGTGGTTTGGAAGTGCAAAAACATATGGCAGTAGATAACTTCCCATCTCTTCGCTGCCAGTCTGCGGTGACGCCCCACCTTCGCTCGCTTTGATGATGTCAGCCAATGGCGGTGGCAAATTGCCAGGGTGGCATTAGGTATGCTGGACAGGTGGCAAAGAGAGAGAGAGGGACACCGGCATGACACCGTAATGAGAGGCATGCCAACTGTTTCCCCGTCTGCTGCCGGGCACGGCTCTCCGGACCGTTAAATCACAGAGTTGAGAGGCGTTTCCTGTTTCTCTCGATCGGTCTGTCTCACACCCGTGCTGTCTCTCTCTCTTTCTCTTGACAATCTTTACATAGAATCCATTTATCTCTCCTCTCTCTGATGGAATCAGGTTTCTCCTCTTTGAGCAGCATATTCCCTTTTTTCTGTCCATGCCCATTTCTTCCCTAGCAATTTCCGTGGCTACTTGGTCTTAACTTGACAGTCATTGAATGACACAAACTGACCCGGCCGTCTCAAATCATGAGGTGTTACACGGAATGATCTGGTAAGAGGATTTCCTGTTGTCAGGCTGTGATTTAGTTGTCAGTAATTGTCAAGGGAGTCTGGAAAGGCACCGAAAAACTGCCCTGGTGTTGCGAGGTTATTTTATGCTCCCGATATTTCTTCATTTGTCTCTTTATCTCGCCATCCTCAATCTGTCTTAAACCGCACACTGCAGTTTGTCTCAAATAAATACAGTGTGGCATCTTATCATAGCAGATACGTATTTAATCAGGATGCAAATACAGATAATTAGGGTGATTATAAGTCAGTCTGATCGAGTCTAATTGTTTTTGATACACAGCTTCCTCTCTGCTCTGAATTGCAATTCATTACACCGGCGGCCGAAAGTTATTGGAACAGACTGGTGGAATGTGGCCTCATCAATGCTAATAGTGGACGACGGCCGTAATTAACCCAACACACTCTGTCGCAATAGTTGCAATCTCGTTCAAACAAAGCCACTGCAGGGCCTTTTAATGCGTGTTTGTATTTAACCCAGATTAGGTTGGAGAGTCATGCAATCACATTTGAATAAATGTCTCATTATCTCTAATAGTGTTGGCTTATGGTCGCATGTTATTATCGGAAATTGTTTCAGGTTAAGACGATTACACAGAACGCTGGAGGAACGTACACGGTGATTGCTGCGACCTTGTCAGGGCTCGACAATCACTTTTTTTTCAACCGCCTCGATCAGGCCAGAAGTTCAGATTCTGACTGGTGACGTTTTCAGAGGCTCTGAGGCAAAAAAAAAAAAGAAAAGAAAGAAAATAATTTCTTTATTTACTTTTTACATTTTTTTTTTGTTCTTTTATTACACATTTGTAGTACATTCAAAAAGTATTTTTTTTCTCTTATTTTTGTTAACATTTCTGAAGCAAAGTTTTTAAGTCGTTTTTTATTGATTTATTTTTTTTTTGAAAGGAACAGTTTCCTTTTTCACAGATTGAAATAATTTTTTTTTTTTGGCTGAGTGTCACGTAATGAAATTAATATTCTTGAGTGAAGTTTAAAAGTTTTTTGTTGGTTTTTTTGGTCCAAATACCCATATCCATGGACACTTCTCTTCTGAATGTCTCTCGGCTCAGGTACAGGACAAATACCCAATAATTGTCACAAAGTGAGAAATCAATAAAGGTTGCTGAAGGGCTGGAAAAGGTTGTGAATCAATAAAGCAGAGAGGTGAGGCCTCAGAGGGCATTTATATGGTCCCGAATACTTGCTGCCTGGCTTCTATTACCTTTATACTTGATTGGCTATTGACATTAAATGTGTGTCCACTGCATATTTCCCTGATGGGTTGACCAGATGAGTTTCAAATGGTTTTTATGAGCATGTTTTTCATCATATGTGTCACGCATATGATGAGCACACACCTACACACACCCTCCTGTGCCGGCAAGCACAGGAATGCTAACAGATAACCTTCTCTGGTATTTGTGTGGTTTTAATGCACCTGTTTTGTAAACATTTGACTGAACTTGATTCTAATACATTTTAGTTTTTCTTTGTTTCTAGAACTTAAAGCTCAAGACCTCAGAACAGACTTATAATGTGAGAAACATAGTATCACCTGCAGTTGCTATGAGACACCAGCCGTCTGTAGGCTGGTTAAAGGCCAAGTCACATACAAAAGCGTCTTCTTTTTCATGTTCTTCTTCATTCTAATGACCTTCGAAATATAATTTAGTATGTCTCCAACTGTCCCTGACAGTCTCGTCTGAACACTTGCCTCTTAAAAAGACCTCAGCTAAAGGAATTCAGGAGATGAGAGGAGAGTTTATTTCAGCTTAAAATAACAGTTCAGCCTAAAATGAGAAGATCCAAGATCCAGTTTCAAGTCAAGGGTGATTAAATGATGACAGAAGTGTTGTTTTTTTGGTGAACTGTTCCTTTATGTATGCTTACCAGTTTTCCTCTTTTTTTCTGCTTGAAACGAGCATTTACAGGAATTTGTCTCTTTTTATAGTGCCATGACAGCCATTTTGCATAATGCACAACAGATGGAAGTTCATTAACACCCTTCTCAGTAGTCAACATTCAACTCATCTGAAAAATCTCAATATACTGCTCTCTGCTAAGCTCAGTCATCATTCACATTTATATGAGTATGTTTTTTTTGTTATGTTATGTGTTATGTTATATGTTATGTGTTATGTTATGTTATGTGTTATGTGTTATGTGTTATGTTATATGTTATGCTATGTTATGTTATATGTTATGTTATCATTTTCCCCTCATTAAAATATGGATATACATAATAAAATATGACATTTAAAAATGCTATTATTTTTAATGTTAACCTTTTGAATCTTTAATGCATGCAATATTATGTATTTATAATTTTTACACTAATCATCATGACTGTCCCTCAGTTCCTCAATTTCCCTCAAACCAAATTTTTGCCCCTAAAAAGTTCAAAAGTTAGTGTACTTGTTTATTAAGATGAATGCAATTAAATCTATGCACTGAAAAAAAACTTGCTCTATTCTTTTTCTATTCCATCTGTTTTCTTTTTATTTATTGCTAAATACACTTTCTACGTGTACTGTGTTAAGCTAACTGAGACTTGCTATAGCACTTGCATATCATTACTCTCTTGCTGATTTTGATTGTGTCACGAATCCGGTCCGTGGACTTCCGTCCGATCGCCACCAGAGGTCACTCGTCCATCATATTGACTCTCTCACTACACTGACTGTTGCACGTCACCACGGACTACATTTCCCATGCACCATTTCACTAATCACACGCTCACCTAAAACCAATCACACACACGACATAACACCCACTCAGTTCCTGCTCAGATGGCCAAGTATTGTTTAGCGTGTATCACTGCTATAGCTGATAGCTACCTTACGGAGCCTGCTTTAGTTTTCTAGCCTTATCTTAGTCTTGCCTTGTCTGTTTCCTCGTGTTCTGATCATTGCCTGTGTACTTTGGATTACCTCTCTCGTCTTGCCCTGTTCGGATACTGTTTGCCCCTGCCTGGACCTTTGCTTTGTACCTGGATTATCTCTCTAGTCTAGCCCTGTTGGATGACGTTCGTCATCGACTGACCCTCACTTGTTTACCGGACTGCTCTTGCCTTGTCTTCTACATACCAGTTTGCCATTGTCTGACCTATGCCTGTTTCTGACCACGTCTTCTAAATAAAGCTTGCAAATGGATCCTCACGTCTCGTTCGTCCCGTAACAGAATACTCAGCCGCACAAGGATCCAGCAGATGTTCAAGTGGACTTGGGGCAGGTATGGACACCGCAAGGATTTTATTAGCCCTTAAGCAAGACACGCGATCTTTGGAGACTTATATTCGAGAGTTTGTAGCCATTGCTCACTACTCAGATTTACTGAACATTATTTTAATATAGTTTTTTTGTGATGGCGTGAATCAACCTCTTCAGTCAAAGCTTAGACGCAAGGGTCCGCGTTCGTCATTCAGCCAGTTTTTGGATTATGCTTTGTTGACTGTTGGCTCTCTATTCACTGTGGGTGTCGCGGAGGAGAAACGCGACATTGTATCCGTGCCAGTAATGGCGACCGTGAGATTTTGTCAGCCACAAGCTCAGGGACATTCAAGCGTACTGATCGCTACTCCGGTGATTCAACCTGTTCGTGAAATGGCGGCTACACCGGAGCACGCTCACATAATGGCGGCGACAGCGGAGCCTGTTCACAAAATGCCGGCGACTAGAACGCTCGGTCATGTCACTGCTGCCCTTCATTAGGCAAGTCAAGTCACAGTTGCCCTTCATGAGTCAAGTCAAGTCATCGCTGATCATTCTGAGTTACGTCACATCACAGTTGATCATCCAGACTCACGTCACATCACAGCTGGTCTTCCAGAGTCACGTCACATCACAGCTGGTCATGCAGAGTCCGGTTACTTTCTGTCTGCTGCACCCAGAAGTCCGAGGTCAGTTCGTCTGTACTCCCGACTGGTATCTAGTGTGGAGGATCCACCGCTGGTGTCAGCAGTCGCAGCTGGTATCCCCAAACCCACTCACTCTAGCCCACCTGTTCCTGAACTAAGTCCCCTGTCTGTAGCGCTTACCACTATGGGGATCGCTTTATGGTGGATTTGGGCTGCATACACCACCACTCAAACTCTAGAGACAGCGGCGGCCACTATGATGTTTCCAGAGGTGACGGCTGATGCTGCAGAACCTCCCAAAGTAGTGGTGTTTGCTGCTGTGGTCCCTGAGGCATTGGTGCCTGCCTCAGCTTCACCAGAGGTGGCAGCATATGCTGCAGAACCTTCTGAGGCAGAGGCAGAGGCGCTCGCTTCAGTTCCTTGCACGATGGTGGCGCCCAGCAACGCACCTTCAGCCTGTCTTGTCACGGTCGAAGGAACCATTACTGAACTCTCCCCGCATCCTAATGGTCCTACTGTAGAACCTCCAGAGGTGTCAGTGGTATCAACTTATGAACTCTCGTCCTGTCCTGTTCCGGCCAAGGAGGCCATCTGTGGACTTTCTGCCTGTCCCGTCACGGCTATGGAGGCCGTCTGTGATCCCTTTGCCAGTCCTGTAACGTCTATGAAAGCCGTCTGTGAACTCTCTGCCTGTCCTGTACCGGCTATGGAGGCTGTCTGTGAACTCTCTGCCTGTCCTGTATCGGCTATGAAGGCCATCTGTGAACTCTCTGCCTGTCCTCTTATGGCTATAGAGGCTGCTTTTGAGCTTTTGTCCTGCTCTGAACCGGCCGATGAGGCCATCTCTGAACTCTCGTCCTTTGAACTCTTAGCCCTGTCTGTCATGAACTCAGAAACTATAAATTAACCATATGTCTGTCCAATTTCAGTCAAAAAGCCTGATTATTAACTGTTTGCCCACTCAGTTGTCATCAGTGAAACGGTTGAGGGACTCGTTATATTTCCTGCCTCGGTCCTTGGGGCCGTGCATGCTCTGTCTGTGTTGTATGTCTCTGCTCTCTCTACGTTACAGTCTCTGCCATGGTCTCCTGATCAGTTTGGTTTGCCGTGGGGGTCTTCTGCTCCGTCTGCTTCGCCGTGGGGGTCTTCTGCTCCGTCTGCTCCGCCGTGGTGGTCTTCTGCTCCGTCTGCTATGGTCTGGTGGTCTTCTACTCTGTCTGCTCCTGTCTGGTGGTCTTCTGTCCTGCTCTGGTGGTCATCTGCTCCGCCGTGGAGATCTTCTGTTCTGCTCTGGTGGTCTTCTGCTCCTCCGTGGGGATCTTTGGTCCCATCTGCTCTGCTGTGGTTGTCCTTAGCTCCACCTGTACTGCCGGCTCCGCCCTGGATCCCTGCTCCGGCGGTCCTGCCTCAGTTCCCGGTCACGAATCCGGTCTCTGGACTTCCGTCCGATCGCCACCAGAGGTCACTCGTCCATCATATTGACTCACTCACTACACTGACTGTTGCACGTCACCACGTTTCACTAATCACACGCTCCACTAAAACCAATCACACACACTACATAACACCCACTCAGTTCCTGCTCAGATGACTGAGTATTGTTTAGCGTGTATCACTGCTATAGCTGATAGCTACCTTACAGAGCCTGATTTAGTTTTCTAGCCTTATCTTAGTCTTGCCTTGTCTGTTTCCTCGTGTTCTGATCATTGCCTGTGTACTCTGGATTACCTCTGTTGTCTTGCCCTGTTTGGATACTGTTTGCCCCTGCCTGGACCTTTGTCTTGTACCTGGATTATCTCTCTAGTCTTGCCCTGTTGGATTACGTTAGTCATCGACTGACCCTCGCTTGTTTGCCGGACTGCTCTTGCCTTGTCTTCTACATACCAGTTTGCCATTGTCTAACCCATGCCTGTTTCTGACCACGTCTTCTAAATAAAGCTTGCAAATGGATCGGCACGTCTCACGTCTCGTTTGTCCCGTAACAGATTGCTTCCATTGTCCTCATTTGTAAGTCGCTTTGGATAAAAGCGTCTGCTAAATTACTAAATGCAAATGTAAATGTAAATAATGGAAGGATGGTGAAAAATGTTCTAGTCAGTTTAATGTGTCTTTCATATAACAAAATGGAAACTGATAACATAAAAGGAAACATGAAGAAACAACAATAATGCTTTCCACTTCTTCCCATTGCTTTAAGAGAGGGTTGGACAACTCCAGTTGTGGTGGGCCACTGTCCTGCAGTCATACACACCTGAAAAATTTAACCAGTCAGGTAAGGGATGGAGCGAATCTTTGCAGGACAGTGACCCTCCAGGACCCAAGTTGGCAATCCCTGCTTTAAGGTGATAACCAGTGCATTTTGAATTCATCCTGAGTTGAATGGAGTCTTATTGAACTGAGACAGCATCTGTTCTTGAACACTAAACACATGCAGTTACACATGGAGGTTTCACAGCACTTTTTTTGTTTTCTGACTGTTACAATTGCTTTAAAATGGTTTTTATTAGGGGGAGATGTCTTTATGTACTGTATGTTATGACATAAACCTGAAGTATATGTAATGATTTATTTTAAACTGTTCTTCTCACAGATCCATGTCAAAAATATTATGACATGAAAAATCAGCCCATCCTAATGAATGAGTTAGAGCACAATCTTCATTGCCTCCGATACTATTGGGCTCTGCAAACCCCCATGACCTGAAACTACAGATCAGCATTAGATGTTCAGTGCTGCTTTCTGTGTGATATGATAATGACAGTGAGAATAATTTATTAGATATTAATCAGTTCAATTCAGTGATTTCTCACCCTGGGGTGCTGCCATCAACCCATTTCCATCTGCCCTCCATATCACTGTCAGTCAGACCGATCCAGACAAATGAAAATAAACAATTACATAAATCTAAAAAAAAAAAAGTAAATAAATAAATAATTACATTTACATCACAAATGCTCATAACAATAACAAAACAGAGTATCAAAGTACATAAGAATTTCAATCAAAAAATAAATAAATAAATAAAAAATTCCAGTAAATACAAACAAAACAAGATGCACAAGAGTGTAAATCCAATACAAATTCAATATCATAACATTCATAAAAAACAACCCAAATCAAAATGAGTTTAACCATCCAATTACCTCGTGTTTATATAGAAATCGAGAGGATACTTTTACCTAGAAGAGAAGGTGACTTGGATCAAATTTTACTTAAACGGGAGGCATTCTGGATATATAAATGGAAAACTTTGGTCCCACATGGTTTAAATGTAGATTTTGATTCGGGTTTTCACCATTGTTTTTTATGATTGTTATAATATTGAATTTGGATTGGATTTACACTCTTGTGTATTTTGTTTTGTTTGTATTTACAGGATTTTTTTTTTAACTCCTATGTACTTTTATACTCTGTTTTTGTTAGTTATGAGCATTTGTGATGTAAATGTAATTATTTTATTGAATTATTTATTTATGTATGTATATTTTTTATTTATTTATTTATTGAGATTTATGTAAGAATTTACATTTTGTCTACTAATTAATTATTGGCTGGTGACCCATATGTCTTCACCTGTGCATGATTAATATCCCTATTTATATTGTTCTCCACTTGGTAAGAAAGGCTTGTTTTGCTGAAACGTTGTTAACTAATAAAAGATGCTTAAATGAGTGCGCATTTATATTTGTTCTTTATTGTCTTTGTATAACTAACATATTAGTTGAGAATTATTTGCATTTGATATGGTGCAGTACTCTGCTTTTTGCATGTTCTGAGATAAAGAATGATGACACTGCAAATTCCACCAAATGTGTAAAATTACTGACTGAAAAAGAAGTCAGCTGTTTATTAAAATGCAGGTTACTCAGGAACTCTCTAATTGCTTTGTTAGCATTAGCAAAGGTTGTAAACAAAGAAAGACCATACCATTCTTACATTGCTTCTGGGTCCTCATGCATGCAGTGATGAAGTCTGTCGTTTTGTATGGTCCAGGAAATGAAAATTGTGTACAGTAGTAATAGTCAAGTTCAGAGTAGTCATGCTAACACCAATCTGCCTACAGTCTACTGAGCCCATCGTATATATAATATCCTCTCATCGCCCAGCCCTATTTACAACTGATCATTCTAATTTATATTCTTTTCAAATTTATTACAGATTTTTTTATTCATTATAAATAATATCATCTTAACCCTTAAATGCATGAATGTTTCGCCAATCATTATTACATATTCGGGTCTTTAGCGACCTGGACCTATATATCCAGCATGGATGTATCTGTAACTGCTGCAATAGCAAAAAATTATCTTGATATGTTAAGAACAATTACAGAAGAATAAAATAAAGCATATTTCGTTACCTCTTGAAACTTTAAAAGGGTTCAATTTGAGCAGATTATTTTACCATCGCTGTCATCGTCAGAGCGCACTTCCACAGTACGTTTAGCATCTGCCTCATATTCACGATCTCAACCATATTCTCAAAACTATCGTTTTCAGTGACTTCATATTCAATATTTTGATCACTGGCAGCTTATTCACCACATCCAGCATCAAATGACAGTGACATTTATATTTCATTGCGTATAGTAATTGCTCTGCAGTAAAGCCATTCAAACCACTTACATTTTTGCTGATGATATTCGTTTGTGTTATGCCTGCGGTAATTATGAGTGAAAC
>NW_015546133.1:35506-43532 GCF_001515605.1 Sinocyclocheilus anshuiensis | reverse complement strand
AAAAAACTCTCTTGATATTTTAAGAACAATTACAGAAGAATAAAATAAAGCATATTTCATTACCTTTTGAAACTTAAAAGAGTTCAATTTGAGCAGATGATTTTACCATCACTGTCATCGTCAGAGCGCACTTCCACAATATATTCAGCATCTGCCTCATATTCACGATCTCAACCATATTCTCAAAACTATCGTTTTCAATGACTTCATATTCAATATTTTGATCACTGCCATCTTATTCACCACATCCAGCATCAAATGACAGTGACATTTATATTTCATTGCGTATAGTAATTGCTCTGCAGTAAAGCCATTCAAACCACTTACATTTTTGCTGATGATATTCGTTTGTGTTATGCCTGCGGTAATTATGAGTGAAACATCACGTCATCATTGTGTATCAAACAGTGCCACCTTGTGGAAAAAAATATGCATTGCACATATTGCATCATCAGATATGTAAATATAGTTGCGCAGGAAAAAATACTTACACATTTACATACCACGGGTCTCTAGAGACCCTATACACTTTTTACAAAAAATTAATCAGAAAACTGGCATTCTTTTATATTTTACAATTTTTGTTGTTGTTATATTGTTTATAATTAATAGATTGAGGAATACTAAGAAAGTTGATGTCTAACATAGAGAATGATGTCCTGGGTCGCTAAAGACCCGAGGTATGCATTTAAGGGTTAAAAGGTGAAATGTTGACTCAAAAAAAGTTTCAAAATGTGATCATCTTGTGAGCTTCAGTGAAGTTAACCAGGAAACAAAGTTGTGTTGCTTACTGAGATATGAGTCTTCATCTCATTTGAGTGTAAATGATTTGTAACACATTTCAAAACTACTTTTTTTCAGTATATTTGGAAGAGTGCACATTTAAGAAAAACGTTTTGCATGCTTCGCTAAAAAGACTTTATAAAACAGGGAAACTATTAAAGGGTTAGTTCACCCAAAAATGATAATTAGCTTGTGTTTTACTCACCCTCGAAGCATCCTAGGTGTATATGACTTTCTTCTTTCAGACGAATCCAATTAATAAATGATATTTGCATAAAACAAACATTGAAACAGTTTGTTTGCTGTGTTTTTCCTTCAGTCATAGCTTTATTTATTTTTTTCATATTTTTCAAAAACATCTATAATAAAAGTTGAAGAAAAATTACAAAAGACAAAGAATACTGCCAGCAGTTGCTTCATTCTAAGTGTGTATTTGATTTTGTCGTGCTCACTCCCAAGCACTTTCACTTCACTTTGGTGTTGTAAATGATTCTACTCTGTATGCAAAAAAAAAAAAAAAAAAAACTTCTGTTCTAGCAGTTGCAGTTCCTTTAAAAATAGCTAGGGGAAAGATGTGCCTTTATGACTTATTTTAAACTGCTCTTTTCACAGATCCATAGAAAAAGATCACTACATGGATAATCAGCCCATCCTGGTGAATAAGTTAGAGCACAGTTCTCTCTTCTTCCTCCATTGGGCTCTCGAGGATCCCAGAAACTGAAAATACAGATCAGCATTAGATGTTCAGTTCTGCTTTCTGTGTGATATGATACTGACTGTGAGAATAATTTATTAGAAAATAATCAGTTCAATTCAGTGATTTCTCACCTAGAGGTCATGTTGGTGCCATCAACCCATTTCCATCTGCCCTCCACATCACTGTCAGTCAGACCAATCCAGACATTAGCATTAGCAGATATTTTCTTCACAAAATCCTGAGAAAATGAAACAATGACAAATCTTTATGTTAAAGTAATGATTTTTTTTCCCTATCGACTATAGTTACAAAATTAGTTTCACTCACCTGTTCCTCTCTGTTGTTTATGATGATCAGATCTGCTCTTCTCTCTGTGCAGCATCTTCTGCTCTCAGCCCAGTTCTTCCACTCAGAGGAAATGAAGTAAAGACTAGATTGATAGTTAATCCATCCATCTGTAAACACAACCAGTTCAACTATTAGCACTTTATTCCCATTACACTGATCTCCCAATAAGTGGTTGTTTTAGTTTTAATATAGTTCATAATTACCCTTTTCATTAATACTTTTCAACAGTTCATTTTTCTCCTGAGGTGGTCGGTATATTTGTTTAATCAGGTCACAGTTACTTGATAATAATCCATCTCTCTCTTTTGTCAGCTGCGTGTTCTTGTTTACTAGCTGGTGTCTCGCCTCTGTGAGGTTGGTGATCGTAGTTAGTAGTTGGTCTGTCTTTTCTGTGAGTTCTGTATTCCTGGTTAGTAACTGGTCTCTCTCTTCTGTGAGGTTGGTGATCTTGGTAAGTAGCTCTTTTCTCTCTTCTGTGTAGTTTGTGTTCTTTGTATGGATCTGGACACACAGCACTATGACTGCAGTCAGCAGAAGAACACACAACAGCACCAAACACACTGCAGCTGTTCTGTAGCTTCTGATCTTCACACAATCACTTCCTGAAGATAAATGTTTCTTAAACACTCATATAACTCAAATGTGTGTGTTATATGTGTGACAAATATGTGTTGTTATAATGAAATGAGTCTTGGTACCTGTGTGTTGAGGTGTTTGGTGTCTCCTGGTGTTCTCTTTTGCTGTCCTGAAATCATGAATGTTTACAGGAACTGCATTAGCATAGAGGTTCATCTTCAAGATGTATTCAGTCTGATGGTGGTAAATGTGAGGTTATTAGACGTTGTTGCTTCAAGTGGGCTGCACTGCTCTGAACTTTTGCTTTGAGCCTTTACTTTTATAAGGCACCTCTGTGGTTATGAACACGTGGTATCCTAGTAAGATGCTTTTTTGTAAGCTTTTTCTCTTGTACTCATTTACTGCAGTTCATAATGAAATGCACTGTAGTTACTCTTCATATAACTGTGCTCCTTCACTACAGTTACAATCTTTGTATAAAAACAGATTGGTTGAGAACTAGTTGCTTTTGGTCGCATGAATAAGCACTTCTCAGATGCTGATGCTGCAAATGTCACCAATGCCACAAGTCACACTGTAACACACTGTTACACCTATCAGAAGAACACCGTGCTTCTGCAATAAACAACTATATAAATTAAGTTACTTCTAATTTTTATTTATTTATTTATTATTATTTTTAATTACAAAAGATATTATCAGCTGAATAAGAGGAAATGTTGGATCGGAAAAAAGAACATTTCCTGCCCTGGGTTGATACAGTGAGCACTTACATGTCAGATATTTCCTACAAACTACTTGATTTAAAATACTGATATTAGTTTTCATCTTCTGTGAGTGTAACATATTTTCAAAGTACTCTTAATT
This sequence comes from Sinocyclocheilus anshuiensis, assembly GCF_001515605.1. Taxonomy (NCBI): domain Eukaryota; kingdom Metazoa; phylum Chordata; class Actinopteri; order Cypriniformes; family Cyprinidae; genus Sinocyclocheilus; species Sinocyclocheilus anshuiensis. The sequence continues at coordinate 40,261 of NW_015546133.1, read as the reverse complement.
TCTTTAGGGGTAAAACATTTGTATGTGGATGAAATTACAAATAATGTGTCTTTAAGGAAAGCTTTTGACATGCTGTACAAAAAACACTTTAGAAGAAGTGAAACTAATAAGTGGTTTCTCTTACTAAGAGACATTTCTTCACATGAGACATCTTTATTGTATCACAGCATATTGGCATGATCATGTCACAAGGCCCTTATAATGTGATTAAAATGTGTTAGTAGCTGTTATAATAAAATCAGTACATGTGTGTTGGGCTGCTTGGTGTTTGAGTCTCTTCCTGACAACATGACTGTTTATAGGATCGGCATTAGCATAGATCTTCATCTCTTTGTCATCTTCTCTTGAACTTCATCTTTTTTTTTTTTCTCCACCCTGGGTTGATAAAATGAGTATTTACATGTCAGTCAGACCTTTTGTGCCCTTTAAGCTATTAAGCTACTGATGTGTGGAGTCGTCATATCATAAGAGATCACATCATCTCAATGTTTTTCTATTTGCATTCATATTTACATTTATGCATTTGGTATACACTTTAATCCAAAGCGACTTACACTGCATTCAATACAGATAGATAGATAGAAAGTACATTATTTGGTAAAATTTGTTCTACTAAGGGAAGTGTTCTGGTTTTGAGCTTTTGCAGCTGTGGTCAGGAACATGTGATATCCTGTGCCGACATAAAAAAAATCTTGAGCTCAACCTTCATTTTTACCCCTATTATGAAGTTACTGTACTCTGCCTTTGCATTATCTGCAAAAAAGTGAGATGTCACGCCAAAGCAAAAGGCAGTAACTTCCACATTATTAATATTTGGTTGCTGATCACCATTTACAAAATCATTATAGTAACACCTGTATAAAATCTAGTGATCATGGGCTTATCATTCCTTTTCCTTTTAGTTTCCTACAGCTATTAGGACCTTTTCGTTTTACTTTTACCTTATTTTAGTTTGTTTGACCATCACCATCTTCCCTCTCAGTATAGGATTATAGCAGTCCTAGCAACTGTCATATCCTTAATGAGCCATACAGGTTACTAGTGATCCTAATATCATAGGCTATAACATATAGTAATGTGACTGTATTAATTGTTTTTCTGACTGTAACAACCATACAAAAAGTTAAACATGTGAATGGATACCGTTTTGAATTTATTTGCAATGTTCACTAACGTAAAAGAATGCAAGATATAGCCTAATTGCTTTTGCATCGAATTGAATGAAAATAGCCTAACCTAAGAAAACGACTTGTGGGTTAATGTGAATGCCAGCAAGTAGGAATAATGCTCAGAATGCTTGTGGATTAAACATCTCCAATGACATTCATTGCCATGGATTTTATTGAGTTACAAGGAAAGGTAGGATATGGATTTAATTGTGAACTGTTACTGATTTTATGTGTGATACATGCTATACTGTCACTGCATTCGAGTCCACACTCGTGCAACTAGAAGTGGGCAGCCTCAGACTGACAGGCTGGCACAGAGTGAATAATCTGCATTATAAAAAGTAAAAAAAAACTTTAAAGATTATTTACGATTACTTATTGTTGCCAAGTTATCTTGTCTTTGCTTGTTTACAGTGCTTTGTGAACAGTTTGGTAGATTGCAATCTATCTAATTCCTTTGTCTAATGAAGTGCTTCAGTGACAGATGAATGAAAGTACACAAGATACACTGTAATTTAAACATGACAGACTTTAATGGACAGTAAAACAAAAGCAGAATACCGTATAACTCCAGACCGGCACAGTAACTTCATACTGACGCCTGGATAGACAAAGGCAGAGCACTGTAACTCGATTTGAGCGTTCCAAAACAACGTCAAAGAGCGGTAACTGGTGTTATACGGTGTATATTTAGCTTACAAAAAATAAAAACAAGTACAATTTTATTGTATTTTTTTACCTGTTTCCTATTAGTGAATACATTACAGATTTTATTTTAAGATGTTTTTCTCTCACATATCCATTTAAAATCTTCTTCACATGAATAGTCACGCCACCCTGATGAAGAAGTCACAACACAGTTCTTCTTCACTGTCTCCATTTGGCTCTCCAGGCTTACAGAAGCTGAAACTGCAGATCAGCATTAGATGTTCAGTGCTGCTTTCTGTGTGATATGATACAGAATTTGAGAATCTTTTTATTACATAATAGTCAGTTCAGTCAGGACCACTTTCGTCAAAGAATATTTATTACAATAAAGCATAATGTTGGTGGAATGGTTCTGTTCTGGGCGAACTCCACACGCCCGTCCATGCAGCCATGCCTAAACATAGCGGGGAGAGCAGCAAATCAAACCCCCTTGGGGTAACAGAACAGATCCAGTAATCATGCATCCATGAAACAATTCACAATTTAACATGAGTTGTAGTAAACATCCAGATACATAGAGGATGATTGCCATGTACTCAAACACCTCACATATCAGATTTAAATACATAAATCCCGGCTAGGAGGAGTTTGGAATGGAGGAGGGAGTTAGAAGTGGCGTGCAGCCAAGCAGTAGAAGAGGGGCTGAATGAATAGGATTTAAATAGACCGCTGTAATAGGTGTCGAATCTGGATTGGTACACGTCAGGAACAGCTGATCGTCAGCTGATGCGAGCTTGACTGACGTGGCCTGCCTGAACTAACGTGATGCTCGATTTTAATTCAGTGATTTCTCACCCAGAGGTCAGTGTGCTGCCATCAACCCATTTCCATCTGCCCTCCACATCACTGCCAGTCAGACCAATCCAGAATTCACCATAATTTTCAAAAAACTCCTAATTAAAGAATATAAGTGAAATAAGGTTTTAATATGTTAACTAAGATATTTTGAATCAATGTTTTACTCACTTTTTGTTCTTTGCTGTTTATAATCATCAAATCTGCTCTTCTCTTCGAACAGTCTTGTTTGCTGTCATTCCAGCTCTTCTTTGTAGAGGAAATGTAGTATAAACCGGATTGATAGTGCATCCATCCATCTGGTAACACAACCAGTTTAGTTACAAGCTCTTTGTTTTCATCCACACTGAACTGAAGCTTACCAATAACAGCTTGTATGCACAACACACATGTTGCATCTTTTTAATATTGAATATTTGTGTAGCTTTAGTGTAGTTCAAGATTACCCATTTCTTGAAGTAGTTTTTTTTCCTCAGTCATTTCGTTATTGGCATTCACTAATACATCCTTCATATTTAAACGGTCTTGGAACTCGGCAATTAGCTAATTTCTTGTTTTATTTAAGATTACCTCACTGTCTTCATACTGGTAAGTCTTAGTTCTGTGTTATATGAGCAGAAAAATAATCACCTCCAGCAGAAGAACACACTGCAGCACCAAATACACCGTAGTTTTTTTGTGTCTTTTGGTCCTCACAGAATCACTTCCTGAAAATGACGGATATGAAGATAACTGTTTCTTAATTAATCACATGACTAAAATGTGTTTGTTAGTTATTGTTATAATGAAATGAGTCTTAGTACCTGTGTTGTTCTTCTTGCACATTTTCGGTCTTTTAGAGTAAAATCGTTAAAGTTGCTGGTGTGTGGACTGCATCGCTGTGTACTAATACTTTGAGATGCTGAATGTTAACTACACCGCTGTGACCGCACTGAGCACTCATTTCCTGTTTGTTTAAATGATACATATCTCCAAACACACACACCAGAAGTTTTTTTGTAGACTGCTAGAAAAACTATGTCGTTTACCCTTTAATTGCATTTACATTTTCTGATTGAAATGCATTATTTAGTGATAGTTCACCCAAAAATGAAAATTCTGTCATTAATTACTCACCCTCATGTCGTTCAAAACCCATAAGACCTTCGTTCATCTTCAGAACACAAATTAACACAAATAAAATTTAATGAAGCTACAAGTATAATTTTTGTATGCAAAGAAAACAAAAATAATGACTTTATTCAACAATTTCTTCTCTTCCATGTGGTGCTGCTGACGCAGGAGCCGGTGTTCATGGCATAGAACGCCCATCTCTCAAAAAATTTCAAGTCATCCTTTCTGTCGAAATCTTCAGATATGTTTACGAAGACTGTTTTATTCTGCTTGTAAACAAGGTGCAGCGCATCAGGGTTCTATGTCAGAACGCCGGCTCCTGGGTCAGCTCTCGGATTTCATCAAAAATATCTTAATTTTTGTTCCAAAGATGAACAAAGGTCTTACGGGTTTGGAACGACATGAGGGTGACTAATTAATGACAGAATTTCCCTTTTGGGTGAACCAACACTTTAAATGTGAATTGTTAAAGGGGTCATATGATGAGATTTCAATTTTTCCTTTCTCTTTGGAGTGTTACAAGCTCTTGGTGCATAAAGAAGATCTGTAAAGTTGCAAAGACTAAAGTCTCAAATCCAAAGACATATTCTTTATAAAAGTTAAGAGTCAGCCACGCCTACCTAAAATGGCTCGTTCTAAAGTGTAGAGTAGGGCTTGTTGTTTGTCATTTCTCCGATCACAAATGCAGACATGGTTTTATGTTTATACAGCGCGATACAACGCAACGCATAAAAAGACAGTATAAGTCATTATAATCCATAATTATGTCCCCACTGGATGCAACGAATGCCTCGTAAATAATGGGTTATCATGTTTTGGAATCATCGCTCCGGCCGGACAGGGCATCATCACAGTTTGGTGAGGGGCGTAATATTTCCGTCACACGCTTGAGGTATTCGGCCAATCATAGCGCACTGGATAGCTGGCCAATCACAGCACACCTTGCTTTTCAGACCTATGAGCTTTGATT
>NW_015546133.1:32917-35426 GCF_001515605.1 Sinocyclocheilus anshuiensis | reverse complement strand
GTATGTGGAAAATAATGTTTTTTGAACCTTAAACCGCATAAACATTTCATTACACCAAATACACAAAATAATGTTCTTTTTAGCAACATCATATGACCCCTTTAATTTTCTGCATCACAAGTGTTACCAGGCAGAATTGAAGGGGTAAAAATAGCCACACCTTGAGTTAGTCTTAATATTGAAACTTTTTCAGCTTTAAGTGTGAGTTTGCTCAATTTTGTATCAGTAACAAAATATAACAGAATCATAAAGGAGTTGAGTTTTAATGATAAAGATGATTTATTACATGATCACTTTTAGAACTGTGTTTAAGATGAAATAGTGAAATGAGACCAAAAATGTCTCTATAATAAATAAAATGTCTCTCTAATAAAAAACCCTTTATTAACCCTTCAATGTAATTACTGCTTCAAAATGTTCTTCTTACAGATCCATTTAAAAGTTTTATCACATGAATAATCAGCAGCCCCTGATGACAGATTTACAACACAATCCTCATTACCAGAGCTATCACTAGGTTCTCCAGATGCCCAGAACCTGCAAGAACAGACCAGCTTTAGGATGTCTGACTGTAAGATAAAGACAGGTTTGACAAACTGTTTTAAAAGCATTTTAAAAGTTTGACCATTTTAATGGCCGTAGAGACACACAATATACAGAATGACCGTAAGCAGTTGCTCAAAGTGGTTGAAGGACATTTCTAGGTGGTTGCTAAGATGTTCTGGGTACCAAGGCATGCTGTGGTTGCTCAGACATTTCTATGATGTTTGTTGTTGCTTGAGATTATGGTCTTGGTTTGATAGACAAAAAGGGCCAATGCATAGGGTAGCTGAATGGATGGATAGTTGAATAGGCAGATGGTAGACTAGTGTAACGAGGTGACGGAACGGATGGAGGAATGCTGGGCTCAGTAGGGGCTATAGCGTCCTCACCATCTCCTCCGTGAACGAGGTGAGTCGTTGCAGCTGCTGTTGATGAGACGCTAACATGGAGGCCTGGGCAGAAACCCCGGTGGTGAGCTGATAGATCGCTGCTGGTTCCGTGTGTGGCGAAGACTTCTGTAACGAGGAGTCAGAGGCGTGCGGATCCATTTGCAGCTTTTATTTAAATCAAAGGCAGAGTTAAACAGGCAGTAATCAAACAACAGCGTCACGAACAGCAGGGATAATCCAGGAGAGTAAACAGAGGCAGAGCAAGGGTCGGGGCAGGCGGCAGAGAATCACACTAGTAGTAACAGTCCAAGGTAATACACAAGAGATCTCAAAACGGGGGATAAATGCTCAGAAATGTAGCCTGGGCAATACAAGACTTCGCGAACACTGAAATCAAAGGCAGAGTTAAACAGGCAGTAATCAGTCAACAGCGTCACGAACAGCAGGGATAATCCAGGAGAATAAACAGTAGCAGAGCGAGGGTCGGGGCAGGCGGCAGAGAATCACACTAGGATGAACAGTCCAAGGTAATACACGAGAGATCAAAAACACAGGGGATAAACGCTCAGAGATGTTAGCCGTGGCAAAACAAGACTTTGCGAAAACTAAGAGTCTGGCTGCTGCTTAAATGGGGAAGCTAAGGGGAAACACCTGTGCCAGTAATCAGTCCCAGGTACGGGGTGTATGGGAAATGTAGTCCATGAATGTTAGTACTCGGGAGAGGGTGCCCTCCGGAGGCCGTCGGAGAGAGACACAGAGGCCTGATTAATGACAGAGCCACCCCCCTGCGAGCGGCTCCTGAAGCGAGGAGGTGAACGACGCCGAGGCCTTCCACGGGAGCGAGGGGCTGGTTTGTGAGGGTGGGTTCTATGGAATTCAGTAGTGAGTGAAGGGTCCAGGATAGCCTGAGAATTAACCCCCTCCCAGTCAATGAGGTATTGAAGTAACCTGCCCCGGCGTCAGGAGTCCAGGATCTCCTGTACCTGGTACGCCTCCTCGCCGTCCACGATGATGGGAGGGGGACTCTCGTTCACGGCCTCCTCCTGGTCCCTCTCTCCTCTCGGACAACCGGCGGGCTTAAGCAGGGAAACATGAAAGGTGGGTGAGATACGATAATTAGAGGGAAGAGCCAAACGATAAGATACAGGTGTGATCTGTCTAATGATTTTGAATGGACCCATGTACCTGGGACTCAACTTCTTGCACGGGAGCCGAAGGTGAAGGTCTCTTGTGGAGAGCCAGACCCATTGTCCTGGGGTGTAAGCGGGACCTGACCTCCTGTGACGGTCGGCCTGTTCCTTGACCCTGCAGATGGCGTGTTGGAGGTGCACATGAGCAGTATTCCATGTCTCCTCACTTCGTTGGAGCCAGTCGTTGATGGCAGGGAGCTCTGAGGGTTCTCCGGACCAGGGAAACGGGGGGTTGGAAACCGAGTACACATTGAAAGGGCGTAAGGCCCACAGGAGGAAGCGACTCCAGATTCTGATGGCAATAGGCACGCAGAAAGCGGGTCAGCTCCTGGTTTAATCTCTCGACCTGGCCATTAGACTGTGGGTGGTATCCAGAGGTGAGACTGA
>NW_015546133.1:32220-32872 GCF_001515605.1 Sinocyclocheilus anshuiensis | reverse complement strand
AATGGTATCCGCCTGGAGAGTGGACCACCAGAACCGGTTGGAGATGAGTTGAACGGTGGCTGTAATTCTGGGGTGACCTGCGCTGGGGGAGTTATGGACCCATTGCATCGCACGATGACGAAGGCTAGTGGGAACATAGGTACGATCGGGGGGACATTCTGGCGGAGGGGGTTCACTGATCTGGGCCTCTGCAATTTCTGTCATAATGTCCCATTGAACAGGAGCGAGAATGAGGTTAGAGGGGATTATGGGTTCCTTGGAAGGAGCGATCTGAGCTGCTTCGAACTGCCTGGAGAGAGCATCTGCCTTAGAATTCTTTGAGCCAGGACGATAGGTTACCTTGAAATTGAAACGTGTGAAAAATAGGGACCATCTTGCCTGCTGTGGATTGAGTCGTTTGGCCGATCTGAGGTACTCGAAGTTGCGGTGATCAGTCAGAACAACAATGGGAAGTTTGGCCCCCTCCAACCAGTGACGCCATTCCTCCAAGGCTGCCTTCATGGCAAGAAGTTCCCGATCTCCCACATCATAGTTCTGTTCCGTAGAGTTGAGTTTCCGAGAGTAGAAGGCACAGGGAGAGAGTTTGGGAGGATTACCCTGACGCTGAGAGAGTATGGCTCCGATGCCTGTGTTGGATGCATCCACCTCCACA
>NW_015546133.1:22327-32163 GCF_001515605.1 Sinocyclocheilus anshuiensis | reverse complement strand
GTAACGAGGAGTCAGAGGCGTGCGGATCCATTTGCAGCTTTTATTTCAATCAAAGGCAGAGTTAAACAGGCAGTAATCAAACAACAGCTTCACAAACAGCAGGGATAATCCAGGAGAGTAAACAGAGGCAGAGCAAGGGTCAGGGCAGGCGGCAGAGAATCACACTAGTAGTAACAGTCCAAGGTAATACACAACAGATTTCAAAACGGGATAAACGCTCAGAAATGTAGCCGGGGCAATACAAGACTTCGCGAACACTGAGAGTCTGGGAGCTGCTTAAATGGGGAAGCTAAGGGGAAACACCTGAGCCAGTAATCAGTCCCAGGTACGGGGTGTATGGGAAATGTAGTCAATGAACATTAGTACTTGGGAGAGGGTGCCCTCCGGAGGCCATCGGAGAGAGCCACAGAGGCCTGATTAGTGACAACTAGGTCAGAACAGACTGTAGGTCTGTGCCGAATTTGGTGGATGTCACTTAAAAGCTTTTGAAGGAGTTTCATTTGATCAATTTGGTTCTAGAAGTAGATTAATAATCTAAAATATTTTTAGTTGAATTTAATATTTTAATTCAGTGATTTCTCACCCAGGGCTCAGTGTGCTGCCATCAACCCATTTCCATCTGCCCTCTTCAACACTGTCAGTCACACCAATCCAGACTTCAGAACGACCAGGAAATGTTTTCAAAAAGTCCTAATAAAACAATAGAAATATGTTTGAATAAACAAAAACACCTGTGAATATAATAACCTGAACCCCCCTAATTGTTTTAGTATTTGTTTTACACATCAATCAATTTTCTATGTGAATATGTCTCAGAATGACCAGAAAGGAATAAATTATAGTTTAGTACTTGCCCATTGTCACAAACACACTCTTTCTTTCTTTCACTCACTTGTTCTTGTTTGTTGTTTAGGATTATCAAATCTGCTCCTCTCTCTGTACAGTCTCTTTTGCTCTCAGTTCAGTTCTTCTTCTCTGAGGAAACATAGTAGAGACTGGATTGATAGCACACCCATCCATCTGTAAACACAAACAGTAAAATCATTAGCTCTGTATTCCCATCTACACTGATTGACACAACCTATTTATAACAGGTAATACCCAAAACATATAGACTGTGTCCTTTTAATATGAAATATTTGTGTAATTTTGGCATATTATTATTATTATTATTATTGTAGCAGCGTGAATAAACTGCTATTTTTTTCTTCTAATAATGTTGCTTATTCTGATCATTTTTAATTGGTTAGATTTTCCATTAGAATTGCCATTTATGTATTTGTTTGTTTGTTTAGTTAAGATGATCTTACTACTGTACCTACAGAAAATGTGTCTGATCTGTCATCCCTATTTATTTACCCCTAAAGGGTGTATGTTACTATAGCACCTTAAAGGCACATACTAGTATACGGCACATATTATATATTTTGGACTTTTGATATCAATTCAGCTCTTCGACTCAGGGCAAATAAAGAATTGATAGAAAATTCTGAAATTTTAACTAGTCTCTTGCTGTATTGATCTGTTTGTCATCTCAAGGTTTTACGTGCAGTCTCTGTCTTCCACCAAAGCTACTAGTTTTGTTGCCTGGTGCAGCTGGTTAATTAAGATTTGTTTCAATGTTTTGGTCTCATTTATTAAATGTTGTATTAATTGTGATGAAATGTTGTCGTCTTTGATATTTACTTTACAGTCACTTTAGTTACTGCCACTATTTACTTTACTTTATTCACAACTATCACAAGGGGGCAGTCATGGCCTAACGGTTAGAGAGTCTTGTAACTTGTAACCCAAAGGTCAAGGGTTTGAGTCTTGGTACCATTGTAGGTGGGGGGAGTGAATGACCAGCGCTTTCTTCCACCCTCAATACCATGACTGAGGTAAGACCTTTGAGCAAGGCACCGAACCCCTAACTGCTCCCCGGGCACCGCAGCACATGGCTGCCCACTATCGAGAATGGAATCTCTAGATTTGATTGATGCATTCAGATTTCTGTATCCTTGTTCCACCTCGTTTACTTGGTTTAAACCAGATCAAACTCAAAAATCTCGTATAGATTTATGGCTAGTCTCTGTTTCTTTGATTTCATCTTTGTCGTCTGTCTCTTGTAGTCCTTCACCACTAACTGATCATTGTGGTATTGATTTAATATTGAAGCCAAAAATTTCTAGAACCTATAACCCTGGCTACTGGAAATTAAACTGTTCCCTGCTTCTTAATGATTCGTACTGCTCAGGTATAAAACAATTAATCAATGATATCAAAACAAGGGCAGATATATATTTTATTGCCAAATGGGAGCTCCTTAAATTTGAGTGCAGAAAATGTTCTATTTATTTTAGTAAAAAACGAGAATTATTAAATCTATATGTAGTTAATTGCACTGGTATCAAAGGAATTCAAATTGAAGAGGAAGAATTAATCATAAGTCATTTGGCCGATGATACATGCATTTTTTTAAAGAATCAGTGTCAAGTAAATTTGATAATTCAAAGTCTAAATAATTTTTCCAAAGCCTCTGGATTAGTAGTTAATGCTAAAAAAAGCGAAATAATGTTTATTAAAGATTCTGATGTGTCCTCTGTTGATGGAATTTTAGTAAAGGATGTTGTTAAATATCTTGGTATTTATATCTGTAAATCAGCCCAAGAAAGAATTTCTTTGAATTTTCATCCTAGATTAGATAAGCAACAGTGGAGATGTTTATGCTTATGTTGATTTTATTAATAAATATGGGATAAATGCTTCAAAACGGGACTATACTACTATTACAAATTCCATTTCTCCTAAGTTGTTATTTTTAATGAAGTCTTTTAAAATATATTGTAATTTTAAGTTGATTATCCCTCGATTATTTATTCAAGGGGTTAATATTATGGATAATAAGTGTACAAACAAATTTTTGAGAAACTTTGTTACTACTAATAATGCTTCATCTTTTAAAGCTTATGGAAAGTGGTTGGCACTTTATCCAAATGTTAATTTTCAGAAAGCATGGACAGTCCCAAACAAATTTTTATTTAATAATAAAATAAAAGAAGTTCATTTTAAAATTATTCATCATTATTACCCCTGCTACAAATATTTAAGTCAATTTATACAAAATCTTTCTCCAATTCCTGTCTAAAAAAAAAAAAAAAAAAAACTACCGGGAATGGAACACCATACTTGGCTACACGTCACATCATTATAAGATTAGAAAAGGTGTTTGACTTTTGAGTTACTTTTGAGTTGTTTGCGTTATTTGTTCACTTACAATATTTGATCCTCTCTTGTAAGCTGTTAGTCAGAAAAGCAGAACAGAACTGTTCTGATGTCAGTACGGTTCAAAATCACTTAAAACACAAGAAGGCTACAAGGAAAAAATTTATAAATAAATAAATAAGTTTATTGATGTAATGATGCTGGCACAATTAAGTTTATTAAGAGCCGCTGTATATAAAATCAGGTCTTTGAATGAAAATAACACACTGTAAAGCTTACCATCATTTTTACAGATTTTTTTTTTTTGCCTTTATTATGATAGGACAGCATATATAGACAGCAAGTGAAGTGGGAGAGTGAGGGGATGGGATCGGCAAAGACCTGCAAGCCGGGACCCGAACTTGGGATGCCCAAAGCGCAACGGCGCTATTATGTCGGAACGCTGCCCATGAGGCTATCAGAACCGACAAAGCTGAGACTTTTAATTCATGAGACAATCATTCTTCTTAGCTTTGGTTCACAAAACTGGAAAAATGACACAAGAGTTGTCACTGGGCCAGTACCATTTCAAAAGATACATCAGTGTGTCCTTCTCTTCCTCATAAGACATGCGTTCTAAGACAAGACAGGGATTTCACCATTCTTAGACACTATTGGACTTTAGACTGATATTTAATCATGTAACATTAATCATTTACTGCACAGTTCTCTCCTCTATATCCATTGAGTTCTCGAGGATCCCAGAACCTGCATCAACAGATCAGCATTAGATGTTCAGTGCTGCTTTCTGTGTGATTTGATACTGAGTGTGATAATCATTTATTAGATATTAATCAGTTCAATTCAGTGATTTCTCACCAAGGTGTCAGTGTGCTGCCATCAACCCATTTCCATCTGCCCTCCATATCAATGTCAGTCAGACCAATCCAGACTTTAGCATTAGCAGATATTTTCTTAGCAAAATCCTGATGAAACAATGTAAAATGTATCATAAAATTGACAAATGTCATGTGATTGCTTCTCATACACACAGTATCTCTCACTCACTTGTTCCTCTCTGTTGTTTGTGATGATCCGATCTGCTTCTCTCTCTGTACAGTATCTTCTGCTCTCAGCCCAGCTCTTCATCTCAGAGGAAATAAAGTAAAAACTGGATTGATAGTAAACCCATCCATCTGTAAACACAACCAAGTATTAGCACTTTTCCCATCTGCACTGAACTACACAACAACATTTTTAACAGATTGTGTCTAATAGTTAAAAAAAATACCACAAATACATTTTCACAGTTCAATTTTCAATTTTTCATTAGATTGTCATTGGATAATAATCCATCTCTGGCATTCATCAGATTTTGTTTCTGGTTTATTAAATGGTCTTTTTCTGTTTGTTGGGCTGTGATCTTAGTTAGTAGCTGCTCTTTGTTCTCTGAGAAGATGGTATTATCAGATAGTATAGCTGGTCTCTCTCTTTTGTGAGGTTAGTAATGTCTCTTCTGAAGCTGGTGTATCTCTTCTGTTAAACCGTTATTCCTGCTTAGTAGCTGGTGTGTCTCTTCTGTGTAGTTTGTGTTCTTTGTATGGATGTGGACACACAGCAGACAGCACTATTACTGCAGTCAGCAGGAGAACACACAGCAGCACCAAACACGCTGCATCTGCTCTGGAGCTTCTGCTCTTCACAGATTCACTTCCTGAAGATGACAGATATGATGTTAATTGACTGAACATGCAAACTGTGACTATTTGTTCATTATATAACAGAAATGAATTTGATTACCTCTATGTTGAAGTGGCTGATATGTATTTGTCTCTGTCCTGAGGTCATGATCTCTCATACTGTCACAGATACCCAGCATCATCTCCAGTCTCTCTCTGTCCATGTCCTGAAGCTCAGCCCTACTCACACTCTCATAAATAACCTCAGATATCTCTAGTCTTGTGTAGTCGATCATTGTAACTCTGTGCTCATATTGCATGTTGTTCTTCTATATGTCTGTTTACAGTTTTGTAGTTCTGCTTTGAGGTTTTTTAAATGTTTGAGGTCTAAAAGGATGTGGCCCTTAAATATAAGAAGTGTGATATTGCTTCACCAATACCTCAGTTTAACATCTCATCCTGAAGGATTGTGCTTTTTGACGGTATAGTTTTCCCCATTACTATACTGGGGCATTAGGACCCACACAGACCACAGGGTGAGCACCCCCAGCTGGTCTCACTAACACCTCTTCCGGCAGCAACCTAGTTTTCCCAGGAGGTCTCCCATCCAGGTACTAACCAGGCTCAACCCTGCTTAGCTTCAGTGGGCAACCAGTGTTGGGCTACAGAGTGATATGGCTACCGGCCATAGTGATAGTAAAGCCAGATAATGTCAAATTAAATTTGGTCAAAGTCCCAGTTCTTTCTTTGCATATTTATCTTGACTGCTATGCTCAGCTCTTCTTCCTATTTTATCCGTAGTTAGTCAGAAAAGCAGAACAGAACTGGTCTGATGTCAATGTGTAGTTCAAAAGCTGCCTACTATCTAATATTACATATTAGTACCTTTTGAATGGCTGCTTTCCCACTGACAGGTATTGTACCTATTTTATTTTAAAATTTTTTCTAAGAATGGTGTTTGTTTTTTTATTTGTCCCTCGGAGTCACTTCCTCATAAGACATGCATTTAAGGCAAGCCAAGTATGTCACCAAGTATTTCAGTATTTCCTTAGCAACTATTTGTAATTGCTATGTAGTTTCTCTTCCTTCTTTAATCTGTGTATTTAATCATGTCAGACATCTCTAAAGCAGGTCACAGTGTGTTTTACTCACTGATGCTACTCAGTTTTGCTGGTATAGGAGATCAAATACAGGTGTGTATGATTCTTAAGACACATGAATTTTGACTGTCCCCATCCCAGTCTCTGTCTTATATGGCAAAGGTGATGCCTAGGAGACAGAATCTCAAGCTGCAGTAATTATGAAAAAGCTCCAGATATGTGAAATCATTTAAATTAATCTGAAATAAAGTTTTCCTTTCATTTGTTCTGTAATACACCTTGTTTAACATAGCATAGGACCATAAGAGTCTGTGTATCTGCATCCACATGGAAATTTAAGGCTAATTTCATAGCTTGCATTTTTTCAAATTAAATTAGATAATATATCATATTTACTATATTATTAGTATATTTTAGATCATATAATATTGATATATAGTATTATTAAAATAATAATATACATGGATTTAAGGAGTGGTATAATTCATGAAAAGAAAAAATATATATAATTTGCTAGCTTGCATTTTTTCAAATTAAATTAGATAATATATCATATTTACTATATTATTAGTATATTTTAGATCATATAATATTGGTATATAGTATTATTAAAATAATAATATACATGGATTTAAGGAGTGGTATAATTAATGAAAAGAAAAAATATATATAATTTGCATGCAATAAAATTAGAATTAATTTCATAAGTTATAAAAATGTCATTATTACACGTGTTCATATTTTCAGATTAAATCATTCAAATCTATACATACTGTAAAGGCTAAAAATCACTACAAGTAAATAATGAAGCATGAAAAGAAAAAATATATATAATTTGCATGCAATAAAATTAGAATTGATTTCATAAGTTATAAAAATGTCATTATTACACGTGTTCATATTTTCAGATTAAATAATTCAAATCTATACATACTGTAAAGGCTAAAAATCACTACAAGTAAATAATGAAGGCATGATAAAAAGTTTCCAAGAAAGATTTAATGTGACCTTCATAATACAAAAAGATGTTCCGCATCTGCCCATTGCTTTAAGAACCAGTGCATTTTGAATTCCTGTCATCCACAGTTGAGTGTCTTACTAAACTGAGACATGACTTCTTATCCATAATCCCATGAGCCTCACTTCTTGAACACTAAACACATGCAGTTACACACAACAGATGCACTGTCCTAACAGTCATTAAAAATAATCACTAACTCCTCACTTGATCAGAGGCAGCAGTTTCTTCATTGGAGCGTCTTCTGGATACTTCATGCTTAATGCTATATATTTTTAATAAAAACTATTTGTAAAGAAATTGTGTATGTGTGTGTGTAAAAGAATTGTATATTTTATTGTATATTTTGTATATTTTACACTGTGTGTGCATGCGTGCGTGCGTGTTTTATTGCATAAATCTGAATTTCATGCTTAATGCTATATATTTTTAATAAAAACTATTTGTAAAGAAATTGTGTATGTGTGTGTGTAAAAGAATTGTATATTTTATTGTATATTTTGTATATTTTACACTGTGTGTGCGTGCGTGCGTGTGTTTTATTGCATAAATCTGAATTTCATGCGATGAATTTTAAATTGCCCTTCTCACAGATCCATCTAAATTCATAATTGCATAGAACATCAGCCCACCCTGATGCATAAGACATGACACAGTTTTCTTTTCTATGTCCATTTGGCTCTCCAGATGCCCAGAACCTGCAACAACAGACTAGAATTAGATGCTCAGTGCTGCTTTCTGACTGTGAGAATCATTTATTAGATAATAGTTAAATTCCGTGATTTCTCACTCAGAGGTCAGTCTGCTGCCATCAACCCATTTCCATATGCCTTCCACATTACTGTCAGTCAGACAAATCCAGACTTTTTCTTGACCAAAAATCTTCCTAACAAAATCCTGAGCAGATGATTGGTTTATATCATAAAGATAATTTATCAAAGATGGCAATATTTTATATCATAAGATTAATAACAATTTTCTGGCTATTTATCAACTTGTTTCACTCACTTGTTCCTCTCTGTTGTTTATGATGATCAGATCTGCTCCTTTCTCCATACAGTATCTTTCACTGTCAGTCCAGGTCTTCTTCTCAGAGGAAATGAAGTAAAATTTGGATTGATAGTAAATCCATCCATCTGTAACAACAACCAGTTCAACTATTGGGTTGCACTAAAATAATACATGATGTACCCTGTAAAACATTATTAATATAGTTTATGATTACCCATTTCACGAATACTATCCCAAAGTTCTTTTTTCTCTTGATTTAACTGGTCTCTTTGTTTAGCCAGGTCTTCTGTGTAGTTTGTGTCCTTTGTGTCAGGTTTGTGTTCTTAAGTATTAGCTGTTGTCTCTCATTGGTCAGGTTTTCATTCTTGGATATGAGCTGTTGTCTCTCTTGAGTGAGTGTGACACACAGCACTATGACTGCAGTCAGCAGAAGAACACACAGCAGCACCAAACACACTACAGCTGCTCTGTAGTTTCTGATCCTCACTGAAACGAAGAAGACAGATATGAATAAATAAATGTTTCTTATAATCACTTGTGACTAAAAAGTGTGTGTTTTTGCAGTCCGACTTCGAATACAATTGTTCCCAGTGCCCATCACAAAATTGACCCCCCAAAAATTCACAGTAGTACTTAAGGGTGCATACTACTACTCTAAGTTACTAATAAGTGAGTTTGAGTTTGCTTTCACATTCACGTAAATCGTGCCAACCAAACCCAGGCCCCCTCTGTAGGATGTATGTATATAGGAAGTCTTGGGTTCAGTAACTTGGTGTGCTTCAGCTTCTGGGTCCACATGACAGCTTTCACATTAGCAATTTTGTGTGCCGTGTGAACCATGATTTGTTTAGACCTAAACTGCTGGTTGTTATTATAATGAAATGTGTCTCAGTACCTGTGTTTTGAGGTGTTCGGTATCTCTTGGTGTCCAAGTGCTCTCTTTCTGTCTTGACATCGCTAATGTTGATATCCATCTCTTCATATTCTCTTTCCATCCCACGTTTCCCAGAAATGTTCATATTGCCAGAATAAGACATATTCAGTTTGCTAGAGTTGAGTGTGGACCACTCTGAACTTCTGCTTTTTGTCTTTTACTTTTATAAGGCACCACTGTGGTCATGTGATATCTTGTTCAGGCACTGAATTTTGGTTGTATTACACCAGCCATGTACCAAAACTACATCACATCAGCAGGCTGCTGGTAATTAGGCCTAGTTGATTCCAAACACAAGCAAACATTGAAGTACAGATGTGATGTGGTGACATGAACCCATTTGCACAGCTTTTTAAAGGGATAGTTTACCCCAGAAAATTACAATTCTGTCATCATTCTGTCAAGTTGTTCCAACAGTGTATAAGTTTCTTATACAGGAAACTGATATTTTGAAGAGTGTTAATAACAGCTTCTCTAAAGCACCTCATCTTCTCAGGGACCGCAGCACTTTACCTGTGAGGACACCAGCGTACGTGCTAGGACTGCCAGTTCCGTCATTACCACACCCTCCACAAATGTAGTTTTTGCTCATTTATAATACTATATATTTTTTTACTTGTTTGCATGCTTGAATTATCAGTGAATTAAATTGATATTTTAGTATACTGAAGTTTAATGATTTGATAGTGTATTATATTTTTTTATAAAAAATATACAATTAAATGCTTGCTTATTTGCAGATAAATATATATATAAAAAGTCTGTACTTATCTTAATTACAAGTGTTGGCAAGAATAAATAATCAACATAGTTGATCAATTAGTACTTTTTATTTTTAAGTACATTTAAAAATCAAGTACTAAAGTGTGTGTGTGTGTGTGTGTGTGTGTGTGTGTGTGTGTGTGTGTGTG
>NW_015546133.1:14142-21833 GCF_001515605.1 Sinocyclocheilus anshuiensis | reverse complement strand
TGTGTCAGAGAGGGAGCGAGAGTGGGTATGAGGTGGAAAGTTTTCTTGGACCTGGCAACCCTGGGTTTGGTAAAGTACGTAATAAAGAACTGTAATAGCAATTACCCAGTGTATTCCCAAAATATACTGTGCCTGCTCTCTGTTCCTCTTTTTCTCATTTAGTCATCTAAAAACTTTCTGAAGCATGCCTTCACTTATAGAACTAGCTGTGTGTGTTTCAAAGTGAACTGCCTTTGTATGCGATCTACATATATAGGTAACATGTAGTTCTACCAAACATATATTTACTTGCATAGACACTGAAATGTACAATACTGATGTACTGACAACATCTCAACTAAAATATTTAAGTATGAACAACTTTAAAAATCTAAATGTGTACAAATCCATTTTTATAAATATTGACATTGTGGCATTAATATTTATATTTTATTGTATTTGCTTGTCATATCAATGACAATTTCAGTTGCATTTATTAAACATTTTACTCACTGACTTAATATGAAATGATAACATTTTGTTCTGTTCTATGATTTTTGCTGGGAACTCGAAGGATTATATAATGTTAAACAAGAATATACTTTAAAATCTTAAAATTTATAAAGTAATAACAGGAACAATACATTTTGAATGTTTTTGTTTTTTAATTGTTGCATATTATTATTAAAATGAATTATTATGAGGTCACATATGCTCTGAAGAAAAATGTACTTGTTTTAGTAATTTCTTCTCTCTCTCTCTCTCTCTCTCACTCTCTCTCTCTCCTACACTTAGTTGTTCCTCTTTGTTGTTTATGCTGATCAGATCTGCAGATCTGTAACTGAATTTAGAGTATAACCATCCATCTGTAAACACAATCAGTTCAATCAGTCACAATCAGAATTTGCTCATTATTCCCAACAACACTGAATTAAGAAACTTGTTTTTAGTTAGTGTTTAGTTGCAGCAGTTCAAGATTACCTGTTTCATTGCTCTCCTGATTAAACTGCTCTCTCTGTTTAGTCAATTTATCATTCTTGAATTTAAATTCATCTCTTTAATTTTTCACATTTATGTTCTTGAGTAGGTCTTCTTGAGTAGCTCTTTCTTTTAACATGTAATTAATCTTGCTTAGTAGCTGGTCTCTTTCTTCCATGATGTGTTTGTCTTTGGTTTGAAACAGGTCAATGTTTGTAAAGACTTGAACACAGCACTGTGACTGCAGTCAGCAGAAGAACACACAGCAGCATCAAACACACTAGAGCCACTTCCTGAAGGTGACCGATATGATTTTAGTTGACTGAACATGTGCAAACTGTGACTTTTTTTTTTTACTATTTGTTCATTATATAACAGAAATGAATTTGATTACCTCTATGTTGAAGTGGCTGATATGTGTTTGTCTCTGTCCTGAGGTCATGACCTCTCATACTGTCACAGATACCCAGCATCATCTCCAGTCTCTCTCTGTCCATGTCCTGAAGCTCAGCCCTGCTCACACTCTCATAAATAACCTCAGATCTCTAGTCTTGTGTAGTCGATCATTGTAACTCTGTGCTCATACTGAATGTTGTTCTTCTATACGTCTGTTTACAGTTTTGTAGTTTTGCTTTGCTGTTAACAGCAGTTAGAATGAAACAGCAGCACACAAATGTTCTCAATGTGTGAAGCCTAAAAAGATGTAACCCTTAAATACAAGAAGTGTGTTATTTCTTCACCATTAGCATTATCGAACAGAAGTTCTAAATTAGACAAGTTTCCTCATAGTTCCACACAGTCTGCAATTGGCCAGATAAACTGATAGTCCCGGCCCAAACACACACTATTTGTTGAGTCAGTGTCAGCCTGGTAAGGATAAATTAATGTGATAAATTAATGTGTGTGCGTGTGTGTGTGTATGTATGTATATATATATATATATATAGCTGGTTTCTTTCTTCCATGATGTTTTGCCTTTGGTTTGAAACAGGTTGATGTTTATAAAGACTTGAACACACGACACGGCACTATGACTCTTCCTCATACTAGGCATGCATTTTAAGACAAGACATCTAATTGACCATTTGTAATTGCTACAAAGTTTCACTTCCATTTTTTTATCTGTATGTTTAATCATGTCAAGCCTCTCTAAAGCAGGTCACAGAAATCAAATGTTCTACAGGTGTGTATGTGATTCTTAAGAAACACTGACTGGAGTTACAGGACTGACATTGCCCAGTGTGGAATGACACATTAATACAACTGTAAGTTAAAGACATCAAGACTTTAATGACATAACATGCAAAACAAATATTATACTGTATATAAAAAACGTCTGGGGATTAGAATATCAAACCCTCTTATTCATGTCAAAAATATTGCGAGTAAACTTGTATATCATGGTATGTGATACTTAAGCTTTTCTCACAGATCCATTTATATGCAGTATTACATAGATAATCATACCAGCCTGATGAATATGACACAGCACAGTTCTCTTTTCTTTGTCCATTTGGCTCTCCAGACACCCAGGACCTGAAACAACAGATCAGCATTAGATGTTCAGTGCTGCTTTCTGTGTGATATGATACTGACTATGAGAATCATTTACTACATAATAATCAGTTCTGTTCAGTGTTTTTTTTTTTCACCTAGAAATCATGTTGCTGCCATCAACCCCTTTCCATCTGCCCTCCACATCACTGTCAGTCAGACCAATCCAGACAAATGTGCTCTCAGCAATACTTTTGACAAAATTCTAGAATAAATGAGGAAGACACGCATTAGGGCTTTTCACACTGTGCTTAACCCTTGATTATCATCATTATAAACCCCACTTTTATCCTTGATAAAGGAACATTTCAAACTTAAATTTAAAGTGGAGCAGGGTTAGCACTGCTTTTGTATTGTTAACTCTACATTGCGGTGCTAAACGTGTCAAGTCACTTTGCGGCTAGATGCTTAGCAATGGACACCCAATCAGAACTTGCCAATGACCTGAATCAGGTGTGTTTGATTAAGGATACATGCAAAATGTGCAGTGTTGGGGTGCCTCCAGGACCAGGGTTGGGAACCACTGCATTAACCCATTAGTTAGGTTGTGTTTGCCATAGTGCTGGGTCAGTCAACCTGATATCGAAGGTTTCTATTTATTTATTTTTGTTTTAGTAAGAAAAATGCACTCTAAAATCTTTGTTATATATACTAGAGAGGAGCAGTTCATATACATTTTTTTTTTTTAATTCAGTGGCAAGTCATTCTTGTACAATCATGAAATACTTAAAAATCACGGGATGTGACAGGAGCAGCAACATCAGCCAATGGGAATCTGTGGAAAGAAAACTGCTCAGTAAGCTGTTCCAGTTCATTAAATGACATTCATGAAATGATATTCATGATTGAAAAGTTATATCAAAATCAGCTTCTCCTCTTGGCATCTCATCTGTCAGACATTTAAGACATTTAATTTTCAACCCGTCAAACACAGCGCGACCACAGCTGTGCAGTTGTAGTCAGTGGAGCACACAGAAACTTTGTTACATATAACAGCAATGTAGTGTCGTGTTTTAGCCTTGGTCACGCATTCGTTTGGCGGGAAGTGAAACTTCGACGGTGGCGCCAGTGCACTGTTCTCTTTGAGTGTAGATCCAGTGTAGGCTAGCATTCCAAGCAGGCGTTAGCTGCGATGTACATGTATACAAAAAGATGAAATGTGAGACTACAATCGTTTTCCTATTTATACAGTTCAGACAGGACCACTTTGGCAAGTTACTTGAGTTTATTGAAACACAATTTATCTTTGGCGGTATGGTTCCTATGGGGGTTCTTTGCTCCAGAATAAATTGAACATACAAGAGCTTTAACATTAACCCCCCGGAACCATCAGCTTGGAAATACATAACAATTAAGACCTTAGTAATGTCTTTAAAAGCGAACGGTGGTAATCGTGTATATGTGCAGTGGAACGTCTATACTGTAGCTTGGTTATGAGGATGAGTGTCTCTCAGCAGTGAGGTCCATGGCAGCCGGGACTTGGAAGCCTTAGTGATCTGAAACAAAAGAAGACGACAACCAGAAGGTGCACAGTAATATGCTTATGCTTAAAATGGGGAGGGAGGGAGGGTTGCGAGCAGTTTGAGCATACTTACCAAGCAGTAATGCCACGTATATATGTCTTGTGTCTAATAGGAGAATGGTAGTGATTGGAGCGATTTGACAGCTGACCGCGTCAGCTGGTCGCAGCCTATGCCTACGTGGCCTGACTGAACTAACGCTGTGCTCAATTAATAATTTGACAGGAATAAAGTAATGCAAACCTTAATTTCATTCTGGAAGTTTCCCATCAGTCAAGTTTTCTCTCAGGACAGAACACAAAATGGCCACTAAAAATGTATCCAGCTTTAACTGGTTTGGCACAGTTTACCCAACATTGGGTTACACTGACCCAGGGCCGTGTAGGTTTGTGAGGGGGTTCATCATTTGCATTGACAGTAAAAATGACCCAGCAGCTGAGTTACAGAAAAACTACCCAGCACCTGGGTAAAAATATTTAAAAAAGCAAATGTACCCTTAGATCTTTCCTAAGGATGCTAAAGGTCGTAAGTGTTCCTACATCCCAAAAACAGTTTACTCTCTTAAAAAAAGCCTTTTACTCTCTTCATTTTTCTCTCCTCTCAAAAACCTTCTTCCAAACCATGTTTTTGTCTTACCCTAAATCACTATGGTTAGCCTATAATAAACTCTCGGGATGTATTTCACGGGAACCTGTATGCTGTCATCATTCGTCAGTGTATGCACATGTCATATCTGTGAATAATGGAAAGAAGGTCAGAGTACGCTCTAAGAAATAAATCCATAAAATAACAGAAAAGTACTGGCAGCTCATTACCGGGACCTTATCCATTAATTTTACAGACATTTACATTAACCCTAAAACAATGCAATGCAGTATAAAATTCAAAATACAGGTAAAACACCCAAAAAAACTAAATAGGGAAAATTCCTTCAAAATAATAGTACATTGCGCCTTATTTTTACAGATTTTTTTTTTTAGAGTGTACTACTATATGCAGTGGAAGATGACTTATTAGCTTAAAGCCACAACAAATGAACTACAAACTGAAAAGAGCAAGCAAAAAGTGAAAGTGACAGTACCGTAATTCAGACAGGACCCCTTTGGCAAGTTACTTGAGTTTATTGAACACAATTTATCTTTGGCGGTATGGTTCCTATGGGGGTTCTTTGCTCCAGAATAAATTGAACATACAAGAGCTTTAACATTAACCCCCCGGAACCATCAGCTTGGAAATACATAACAATTAAGACCTTAGTAAAGTCTTTAAAAGCGAACGGTGGTAATCGTGTATATGTGCAGTGGAACGTCTATACTGTAGCTTGGTTATGAGGATGAGTGTCTCTCAGCAGTGAGGTCCATGGCAGCCGGGACTTGGAAGCCTTAGTGATCTGAAACAAAAGAAGACGACAACCAGAAGGTGCACAGTAATATGCTTATGCTTAAAATGGGGAGGGAGGGAGGGTTGCGAGCAGTTTGAGCATACTTACCAAGCAGTAATGCCATGTATATATGTCCCGTGTCTAATAGGAGAATGGTAGTGATTGGAGCGATTTGACAGCTGACCGCGTAAGCTGGTCGCAGCCTATGCCTACGTGGCCTGACTGAACTAACGCTGTGCTCAATTAATAATTTGACAGGAATAAAGTAATGCAAACCTTAATTTCATTCTGGAAGTTTCCCATCAGTCAAGTTTTCTCTCAGGACAGAACACAAAATGGCCACTAAAAATGTATCCAGCTTTAACTGGTTTGGCACAGTTTACCCAACATTGGGTTACACTGACCCAGGGCCGTGTAGGTTTGTGAGGGGGTTCATCATTTGCATTGACAGTAAAAATGACCCAGCAGCTGAGTTACAGAAAAACTACCCAGCACCTATTTAAATATATAAATAATAATGATAATAATAACAATAATAATGAGCCAACTGGCTGAACCCAGCATTGTACCTCCAAATCAAGCATTCATTGTTATGAATGTTATGTTATGTCATATGTTTGTCACACATTTAAGTTGGAAACAACTTAGAAGTAGTTTAAATAAAACAAATGATTTGTAAACCCAAATTACTACAAAATGATGAAAAACATTAATTTCTATCAAGTATGTGAGTCACTCCTTCAACATGTCAGGTGCTATATTTATCCAATCATTGCTGTTGACATTGCAAATATGCAAATAAGAACATTAACCCAGGGTTAGGAATGTAATCATTAAGCCCGGGAAAGTATAAGCAGTGTGAAACGTGAAACATGATGACCCAGGATTCAGTTTACCCAGAGTTGAAACACCCTTTTGTTCTTACTTCCAAATAGATATAAACATAATTTTAAGAAAATATATTCTTTTTCAGTCCTTTTTCAGTACTGCTTTTCCTCCACTCCACTCTTTCACTCGCTTGTTCCTCTCTGCTGTTTATGATGATCAGGTCTGCTCCTTTCTCTGTACAGAATTTTCTGCTCTCAGTCCAGCTCTTCCTCTCATAGGAAATGAAGTACAAACTAAATGTATAATATAACCATCCATCTGTAAACAACAGTTCAGCTATTAATTATTTATTCCCACTTACACTGAAGTATGGACGAACTATATTTCTTGTTATAGTATATTGATAAAGTTCAAGATTACCTGTTTCATGAAGACTCTTCACCAGCTCATTTCTCTCCTGATTAAACTGCTCTCTTTGTTTAGTCAGGTTGTCATTCTTGATTAATAATCCATCCCTTTAATTTGTCAAGTTTATGTTCTTGGTTAGTAGGTGGTCTCTCTCTTCTGTGAGGTTGTTAATCTTGGTTAGTAGCTGGTGTGTCTCTTCTGTGTAGTTTGTGTTCTTTGTATGGATGTGGACACACAGCACTAGGACTGCAGTCAGCAGAAGAACACAGAGCAGCACCAAACACACTGCAGCTGCTCTGGAGTTTCTGTTCTTCACACAATCACTTCCTGAACACCACAGACATAATGTTAGATGACTGAACACTTGAAAACTGATGTTTTTAACAAAGAAATTAATGTGATTACCTGTTTGCTGAAGTGGTTGGTGTGTGTTTGTCTCTGGCAAGAAGTTATGATCTCTCACACAGTCTGCACTCTCATAGATAGCCACCGTCATCTCCACTCTCTCAGACTCAGTTCTGATCACATCGTCATAAATATCATCAGACATTTCTGCGCTTTACAGTCCAGTTCATTTAAACTGTGCAAATGTTGAATGTTCTTCCTGTGTCATTCACTCCACATTGGCTTTTCATTCCCCATTTAGAATGTAGTAGCAGAGTGAAACTGATCTGAGATCAGTGTGTGAAGTCTGAAAGGATGTGACCATTGCAACTTCTGCCCATTAGAGTCAACAAACGGGAAATGCTATGTTAGGTTCCTCATCACTCTCCACAGTCTGCTATTGGTCAAAGCAACCCATAGTCCCGCCCCAAGCACACACTACGTAATACACCATTCGAATCTGTAAAGGGTTTACTTTTATTTGTGTACACTCACAATATCAGCAAAACATTGTGCTTTTGCAAAATAAAGAAACTATACAGGGTGTGCTTTTAGCCGTCTCATTCTCCGCGCATATTTGTTTGAAACGCGTCAATAAAATGAACTGAAACTCAGCGAATATTTGACACACACACATGAGAGACATATCTATAGAAAGC
>NW_015546133.1:2980-13594 GCF_001515605.1 Sinocyclocheilus anshuiensis | reverse complement strand
TTCCACAGGCTCTGAGATTCCTGCCTGCACAAGAACCTGGACCACAGCTAAGACCATGTGATGTACACACTCCCATGAGTTATTTTATGTGATAGTTATATGTATTCTAAATGAACTACAAACAAAAAATATATACATTTCTTTTTTCCTCGCATTCTTTCTTGTAGCAATTCCCTCTCAGTCACACACCTGACTGAAAGGCTCATTATGCAGCTCATTATGCGGGCCTTTGTCTTCTCAGGTGTGAATCACAGCATTATTCATGATCATTCACGCCTACTCGCATATACCTTTTCTACACAAAAAGTGTCTTAGAAAATTTAAATCAATATATTGTTTTCTGTGAATGAGTAAGATGATTTTCACATAATTTTGAAGCAAAAACTCTAGACTTCAAGATCAGTTCTCAAAAGTCTTGTGATCGAATGTTCTGTATGTGTTTTATGGCCTTATTTCAGTGACTTTAAAATTGTAGTTTTTCACTAAGCACGCATAAACGTTGTTTTCTCAAAAACACAATCACGTACATACATGCTGCTCACATATTATTGTAGCCCAGTTTGTGCTGATTACAGTGTTATTAAACTTTAGACATTCAAATGTTTGTAAGCAACTGAAAAAAGCACAAATGTCAGGGCATGTCAAAACTTTTCCAGGCCCCAAAACACCCTCGGACCCCAGAGGGGTCTACTCTGGGACTACTTCAGTCTGTGTGCATTGAATTTATTTAATACACGAGTTTCACAATTTGAGTTGAATTACTGAAATAAATGAACTTTTCCACGACATTCTAATTATTGAGATGCACCTGTATTGTTATTTTTAGTTACAGTATTAGTTCAGTGGCAGTTCAAGATGACCATTGTCATTGAGAATGCATAGTCAATACCCAGAGGCTAAAATGGGCCCGGATGAGTTCCCACTCCACACTGAATGGGAATTTATGGAACTGGGGGGATAGTATAACTGGTGTAAAAATATATAAATAAATGAATAAATAAAAAATGTGAATGCAATAAAATTATAATACGTTTGTTTACTGTATTTTGCTCATAATTTTAAAAATGCAGATGTGTGTTCATATTTTTAGATAAAATCAAATATATATGTACTGTAAAGGTTGAAAATAAGCAAATGTAAATAATGGAGGCATGATAAAAAGTTTTCAAGAAAGTGTTAATTTAGCGTTCATCATACAAAAAACAAAGTTTAAATACATACATACATACATACATAAATGCATGAACTAATGCCACAGTGCTCTTCTACAGCAACTTCCTGATTATGACAGACATGGTAGTAAATGAGTTTTCGTTCTGTTCTTCCTTTCTTTCTCATATTAGATCAGAATAGACAGAGAAAATGTGCGAGCAGGAATCAGGTTAGAGATTCTCCAGAAAATGTTTGGTTGGTTAAAGTCCTTTGATAGCATGAGAGGAACACAATGAACTCACTGTAGCTGCTCTGGAGATTCATTTCATGACAGGTAATATGTTACCTAAAGCTCTTCTCCCTGATTCTTTTAAAAGCACTATTAATGTTTTATATATATATATATATATATTTTTTTTTTTTTCCTATTTTGTTCTTCATGAACTACTCTTCTTTGCTTTCAATTCCAGTTTGAATAAAATAGCAGAGTGAAAATTATCTTAGATCATTGTGTGAAGTCTGAAAGCATGTGGTCAAGTACAAGTGTTTTATTTCTTCACTATTAGCATCAACAAACGGAGGTACTAAATTAGACATGTTTCCTGATCACTCCCCAACTGAAAGTCCCGTCCCAAACACACACCAGTCCATTAGTTGAGTAAGTGTCAGACTGGTCAGGATGCTCATAAAAACAGTAAATTAATTTTATTTTTGCCACATTTGCCTGATGAACTCCTCATTTGGATTCATGTTGTAATGTAAGGTGAACTCAAAAAAGAGGGAGAGATGGATCCAAACGCAGTGAGTTTAATGAGCAAAACAAAAATACAAATGAACTCAGAAAACATCAAGGTAACAAATCCAAGCCGGAGGAACAGAATGAGCACACCAAACACACAGCCTTACAGGACAAGACTCGACAAAAAAGACAGGAAACTTTTTTTTTTTGCCAACCCTAAATACTGACATTCATGCACACCAATCAATCAACCAATCAGTCAATCAATCAATACAGTGCAAAGTAAAGTATGTTCACTTAAAACTTGATTTATTTTATTGTATCTTTTGACACAAAAGCTTCTTTGCATAATTACAAAATCAAATTATTAATCAGGCTAAACTAAAAAAAATGTTATGGCATACAAGACTATATGTTTTACTTATTTCATATATTGGTTGTTGAATTCATATGTAATTAATTTATTATTTTCTTAAAAGATTTTGTTATCACAGATCCATCTAAAAGCATCATTACATGGATAATCATACCACCCTGATGGATAAGACACAACGCAGTTCTCTCCTCTTTGTCCATTTGGCTCTCCAGACCCCCAGAACCTATAGCAACAGATCAGCATTAGATGTTCAGTGCTATTTTCTATGTGATATGATACTGCCTGTGAGAATCATTTATTAGATAACAATCAGTTTAATTCAGTGATTTCTCACCCAGAGGTCAATGTGCTGCCATCAACCCATTTCCATCTGCCCTCTTCATCACTGTCAGTCAGACCAATCCAGAATTCATTACCACGGGAAACCTTTTTTGCAAAGTCCTAGTAGAATAAACCAGGCATGCAACTTCCAAATAGACATCCACATACCATATTAGAAAATATATAGGCCTACTCTTTTCCTCCGCTCTCTTTTTCACTCACTTGTTCCTCTCTGTCGTTTATGATGATCAGATCTGCTCCTCTCTCCATACAGTAACTTTTGCTCTCATTCAAGGTCTTCTTCAGTGAGGAAATGAAGTAAAAGCTGAAGTTAGAGTATAACCATCCATCTGTAAACACAACCAGTTCAGCTATTAGCTCAATATTCCCACCTACAGTACACTGAATAATGAAACATTAGTAATAGCTCATTGCTTAGTTGCAGCTCAGTATCACCTGTTTCACTGAGAATCTTCCGCAGTTGATTTCTCTCTTGCTTGAACTGTTCTCTTTGTTTAGTCAGGTTGTCATTATTGATTAATAATCCATTTCTTTCATTTGTCATGTTTATGTACTTGGTTAGTAGCTGGTCTCTCTCTTCTGTGAGGTTGGTGATCTTGGTTATGGTGCAGAGCACTAATTCTGAGTATGGGCCACCATACTTGGCCTCACGTCACTCACTTTTTACTAGCATGAGAGGAGCACAACAAACTCACTGGAACTGCTCTGGAGCTTCACTTCCTCTAATAGTCTGAATATTTCATCATGTCAAACCTCTCTAAAGCAGGTCACTGTTTGTTTTACTC
Organism: Sinocyclocheilus anshuiensis; assembly: GCF_001515605.1. NCBI lineage: Eukaryota > Metazoa > Chordata > Actinopteri > Cypriniformes > Cyprinidae > Sinocyclocheilus > Sinocyclocheilus anshuiensis. The sequence goes on along the minus strand of NW_015546133.1, from coordinate 10,200 downwards.
TTGGACGCTACTCAGTTGTGCTGTTTAAGAGATCCAATCCTCTACAGATGTATATTTGATTCTTAAGAAACACTTAAAACACTGACTGAAATTACAAGACTGACATTGTCCAGTGTGGTGTGACACAATAATACCCCTGTAAGTTAAACATGTCAAGACTTTAATGACATAACATTACAGCAACATGTAAAACAAAATACGAAATGTAAAAAAGGTTGAGGGTTTAGGAGTGGAAACTCTTTATTCATGTTAAAATACTCTGTATAAACATGTATTTCATGGAATGTGATACTTTACAAAACTCTTCTCACAGATCCATTTATATGGACCATTATTACACTGATAGTCATACCACCCTGATGAATATGACACAGCACAGTTCTTTAACCTGTATCCATTTGGCTCTCCAGACACCCAGAATCTGAAACTACAGATCAGCATTCAGTGTTCAGTGCTGTTTTCTCAGTGATTTGATAATGACTGCCAGAATTATTTATTAGATAATAATCAGTTCAATTCAGGTTTTTTTCCTCACCCAGAGGTCATGTTGGTGCCATCAACCCATTTCCATCTGCCCTCCACATCACTATCAGTCAGACCAATCCAGACTCCAGCACCACCAGAAATCTTGTTAATAAATTCCTAGTAGAATGAGCCAGGTAGACATTAAGTTCCTAACGTTCAAATAGATTTCCACATACTTTGAAGAAAATAACTCTCTTTCACTCACTTGTTCCTCTCTGTTGTTTGTGATGATCAGAGCTGCTCCTCTCTCCATACGGTATCTTTTGCTCTCAGTCCAGCTCGTCCACTCAGAGGAAATGAAGTACAAACTAAAGTTATAGTATGTCCATCCATCTGTAAACACAAATCAGTTAAGCTATTTGCTCCTTATTCCCAACAACAATGAATTAATAAACTTGTTTTTAGTTATAGTGTTCAGTTGCAGTTCAAGATTACCTTTTTCATTGAGACTCTTCCAAAGTTCATTGCTCTCCTGAATAAACTGATCTTTCTGTTTAGACAGGTTTATATTCTTGGATATTAATTCATCCCATTCTATTTTTGTGACATTTATGTTCTTGTCAAGTAGCTTGTCTTTTTCTTCTACCAGGTTAGTAATCTTGGTTAGTAGCTGGTCTCTCTCATCTGTGAGGTTTTTATTCCTGGTTAGAACCTGGTCTCTTTCTTCCATGATGTTTTTACCCTTGGTTTGCAGCAGGTCGATGTTTGTAAAGACTTGGACACACAGTACTATGACTGCAGTCAGTAGAAGAACACACATCAGCACCAAACACACTAGAGCTGATCCGGAGCTTCTGATCTTCACTGAATCACTTCCTGAAGATGACAGATATTATTATTATTTATTTTTTTTTTACTACTAATATGACTAAAATGTTTATGTTAGTTGGTATTCTAATGAAATGAGTCTCAGTACCTGTATATTGAGGAGTTTGGTTCGCTGTTCCTGTCCTGACATCATGACTCTTTATAGTATCTGCATTGGTGTCACTGTTCATCTCTTCTCCATCTCTGCTGTCCATTTCCCATATTTCATCAGTGTTTATATTGCCATAAATACTCTCTGACATTTTCAGTCACTGTGAATCAGTTGTGAAATGATAGACACTGTTTCTTCTCTATAGTCGTCTGCTTTTTGAGACAGTACTTTCAGCAGATGAATGTTTCAGCAGTCCAAAGTATGTCAAAGAACAAGAGAATGTGTGAAGTCTTGTGTGTTCATACAAATTCATTTGCATAGCAACCGTAAGTCAAAAACATTAATAGTCTTGATAAAGGGTAAAGTAGAAATCACATGGTTTGGTGTCACCTCGGTTCAGCACTTTATTTCTCTGTTCCTAGAAGCTCAGAGCAACAGAAATAGCTGCCAAATTCAAATTATCAAATGTTTTTCTGCGGTGGTTAAAGTGAATGTATTGGGCCTCTCTCTCAAAACTTTCAAAGCAAAACCACTGCTGACTAGCTGCTTGCAGGTTTAAAACTCCTGACACTTAAAAAAACTAGGTTACCCTGACCAGGGGCATTGGACAGGAGGTAATGGTGAAACAGTTCCAGGGGGACCTAAAGCAATAACCTGTACAGGAGGCCCAGAATCCCTAGTGGTGCCCCTGATGGTGAGGCACTTGCAATGAAGGTGAATAGGGCCAATGATTTTCCACAGAAGCTGCTGGTTTTAACTACTAACAGCATATGCACATTTCTCTGAAGGTTCTTTTTGAGACAGTCATGGCTAACTAATGCTGGATGTATCTCTACACACACACACACACACAAAGGTCTTTCAGCGGTTCTTTGGGGCAGTCAAGGTGCTATACAGCACCCCTGCCATACAACAGTGTATTTCCTGAAGATAACGTGGTTATCAACCTTTTTGCCCCCAAGGCCCCCTATAAGCAAACATTTAAGGTCCACCACACAAGACTTTTTGACCTCAGAAAAGCATAAAAGTGATTCAAAACAGCTTTTGCCATTCCTATTCATAGCAAACATATGAGAGTGGAATAACAAATCTAAAATCTAAGGAGGAGAATGGGGTTCCTCTTATGGTTCTACATAGTACCGTTTGACAAAGATGCTGTATAGCACCTTTAAAGATAGGTGCTATATAGCACTTAAAGTGGTTCCTCTATGATTACGAGCCATTATTACATGGCTCTGTGAAATACTTGATTCTGATTGGTTAGTCCCAAAATTCCAAGGTATGTTATCCCTCGATAACAACCGGTAAAAGCTAATAACATAGGCTCATCCGGGTAACTGAAGTCGGCGCTACACTCAAAAAAATGAAATGTGGCTGCTGTTGGTCCAAAGAATGTAACTACGTCTAAATTAAATAATTCCCTTACGTTTCTGTATTAAAATTAAAAGAGTTGTGTTGACCAAATTAGAAAAAGTAATATTTCAAATTTACACAGTTCACTTAAGTAAAGTGAATGAAATGGAGTTGAGCTGCTTCTGCAGTACCGCACTTTGGTCAGCAGGTGGAGAAATATCTGCACATGCGCAGATGGACAGCACATTCAAAGATCACTCTTCAGCGATCGGCGCCATTTTTGAATCAGACGAAGATCGCAGTGCCAAACGAGGAACGTTTTCTTTATGAGGAAACACAGGTGGGATATTTTACTTTTTATGCATATATATTGAGGCTGTCATTTTATTAGAATGGTTAATCGCGCATAATCTCATGTTTTGTATGGGATTTTCATGAAGACACTTAAATAAGCTTGTTTGTTAGGTCATTCAACACATACTAAAGTTTAGGAGTTGGCAGTGTTTTTTATTATTATTATTATTATTAGGTGACTCACACCTTTTTTCCCAACCTCACAGAGTTTTACAGTGCTACATGTGGCTGTGCAGAGATTATGGTTCCTCTCACACATCCAGATCAAATCCAGCACTCTTTATAGAGCAAGAGGTAAGTCTTTGTAATGTCAGCTGTGATGAATTAACGTACTTGGATATTTTTGTAATTCTAAATTATGTGTTGAAGTTTAGATGTAATTCAGATTTGTGTTCATTTGTAATAATTTTGTATGTAATCTGTAAGTGCTGGTAAAGGAATACTATGATTGTTGGTGTATAATATTATTTTAAGGTTTGTCCCAAATTTATCAGCAGCCAACCTGATTTGTCCTTTTAAAACTGTATTAGGTATCTGTGAAATTCAGTTGGATTACAACAATCCCTTTGGTCTCCAAATATATGGGACTGCTTGATCATTTCTCAAATCAAAGAAAGGAGCAGCAGCAGCACAGAAGATCACAAACATCATGTCAGTTATGGCTCAGGTATGTTATCTAAATTCACTGTCATTTTAAATCTGACAATAATTCATCATAGGTTAAAATAATATTTCACCCAAAGATGAAAATTCGGTCATCATTTGCTCAGCCTCATGTCGTTGAACCTCTTACATCTTTTTTTTTTGTTTTTGTTGCCTGAACTAAAATGATGCATTTTGGCCAATTTGTCCTGCTCTTTTTTTTGTGTACACAATAAAAGTCAATGGTGAATTCCTGTTCTGAATCTTCAAATGTAACATGTAATTTTTTAATGCTTTTGAAGCTTCAGAAGAGAAACTCACCCTTGACTGTCATTTTATCATCAGAAATGAGCAAGACAAACTAACCAAATTTTGCATTTTATGTAAGGGAGTCTAAAAGATAAAACAACTGATAATGATTTTCTTTTGGTGAATTATCCCTTTAAAGCCTGGAGTATATACAGCATATGCTAAAATGTTCATATGTGCATAATTCATACTGTTTTAATTTCAGGGCTTGTTTGTAGCTTTATCAAATTTCTCAGCAGCAGAGTTGTGTTTTTGCACCTACAACTGGAACAACTCTGACATCCAAGACTACTGTGTATCTTTCCCATAGCAAAGTTTCTGATTTAGGAACATTTGTTGGGTTTTCTTGTACTGGTTCCCAGGATTGAAAATTTGAGTTTTGTAGAAACAACACAGTGATCTGTGATACACACAGATCTGTATAATACTACTTAAAATGTTAGATGAACAGTAACAAGTCTAAAAAGTCAAGTGCTAACTAATGCTGTTCATTTTACATATTCAGAATGTCTCCATCAGCAAAAAATGTGAATGCATCCTGAAAGCCCTGGCTGTCTGCCTGAAGGAAGACCCCTCAAACCTTGTGAAGGAGTACATGGTAGGTTATTTACCTTTTTCATTAAAACCTAGTGTATGTTTCTCCAAAACCAACTTCATTTACCCTTGATCTGTTGGTAATTGTTTCTTTTTGTACTTGACATTTTTAGAATGTTGAACATGTTGAAGCCCTAACCTCAACGCGCAACACCACGCTGGGAATCTGTGTCATCATACAGATGCTACAGACCTTTACGAATAATGTTGTACCGTTGGCTGTTGCAGTACATTTGTTTTTCGGTACTGAACATGTTACATTCCTTTCAACGTTGGTCTTGCTTTGAATAATTGATGCATTTTCATTACAAAAGAAGACTATTTTGTAAATCCTACCTAAAATCCATGCTTTTATTTTTTATTAGTATGCTTTTTTACACTTTTCTTGTAATAAGACAAGATAACTGATTAAAAAAAGTGAAGGCAGTCTTTAGATTTTGTACAAATTATTCTTCTTGGAAAAATTTGTAAAAGTAAAAAAAAAAATGTTGAATGTATTTATTGAATAAACTCAATGAAACTGTATTATTTGTTTTGATTGAATGTGACCATATTAATTTTAGAATAATTGAACTTGATTAACTTAATAGATTAAAACGAAGTCAAGAATGTTAAGTTGATTCAACTAAACAACATTGTATTAACTTTATGTAATTAACTTAAGTTCACTAAAATCAATATTGTTACTTAAATGCAACCTAACTCAGTTACGTGGAACCTGTTGACATAAAAAAGTTAAGTAAGGCCAACACGTTTTTCTTCATGGAAGCTTTGTGTTTGGTTAGCTAATAAAATAATAACACTCAATTCAATATTATGTGTACAATTATTTAATTATGTCATCCTGTTATCACTATGGACTCGCTCTCTCATTTCATACAAATGCAACTGCTGTCTTCACGGAAGCTGTGCATTCAAATATTTAGACTCAAATCAATATTTTGTGTCTAATTATTTACTTATGTGGCAAGTAGCCGTGTAATAAGCAGGATAATGTTCATCCAGCCAGTTGTTATCGCAGAATAACCACCTTTAGGGTGATACAAGACCCCTCTGCTTTGTGCCGGGGTCCTGATCACCCTGTCGGGAGTTATTCTGCGATAACAACCGGCTGGATGTACATTATCCCTTACATGAACCACTCCTATGAATGAATGAACATAGGAGTGAATGAATGAACATGAATGAACTCCTAGTGGAATGAACCAGACAGCAGCATTTAACATCTGCGGTGCTAAGTAGAAATAAGGGTGCAACACAAACTGGTGTGCCACATTCTGTTATTCATTCACTTGTTCCTCTCTGTTGTTTATGATGATCAGATCTGCTCCTTTCTCTGTAAAGTATCTTCTGCTCTCAGTCCAGCTTTTCCACTCAGAGGAAATAAAGTAAAAACTGGACTGATAAATCCATCCATCTGTAAACAAAACCAGAACAAAACCTTCCTAAGAACCAAAACCAAAGTCCACAAAAACACTGAGCATGTAAATTATTATTAAAAAAATAGGATAAAAATAACAAATTATTTCCATGTTTTTCCTGCAAAAAATGTTTTATCTATAGAAAAAAAATGTTCTTGCTCCCACTATCTACAAATGCACACACGCAAATATCTTGTGCATCATCCCAAGCATCCATTGCATATTTATATATATATATATTTATTCATATTTATTTATTTATTTATTTTATGTTGTATGTGTGTGTGCATAGTTGTACTAAAGTTTAACATTACCCATTTCACAAAGACTTTTCAACAGTTCACTTTTCTCCTGATTGAACTGGTCTCTTTGTTTAGCCAGGTTGTTGTTCTTGCTTAATAATCCATCCCTTTCATTTATCAAGTTTATGTTCTTGTTTAGTAGCTGCTCTCTCTCTTCTACCAGGTTAGTAATCATGGCTCTCTTTTCTGTGAGGTTGGTGATCTTGGTTAGTAGCTGGTGTGTCTCTTCTCTGTAGTTTGTGTTCTTTGTATGGATGTGGACACACAGCACTATGACTGCAGTCAGCAGAAGAACACAAAGCAGCACCAAACACACTGCAGCTGCTCTGGAGCTTCTGTTCCTCACTGAATCACTTCATGAAGATGACAGATAAAGATAATAGTTCCCTTTCATGGGAACTTCGAACTGCGTCCTCTAGTGGGCGCTATGGGGAACGCCTCGTCGTGACCCGTGTCTGAAGCATACATTGAAAAAACACCAACTCATTGGCCGGCGATAGCCATGACGTCACTACCGGTGCGACTAAAGTATAAATAGGCACCGGGAGCACACATCATTCTCTTCTTCGTCTTCATTGACTGTTTTGTTTGAAGCGTGCATTTCCAAGGAAAAAGTAAGAGCTATCTCTATTTATTATGGTGAGCACTAGCAGAGCATTTAGAAGGTGTGTGCATCCGTGTCATCGCTATTTGACATCAGATGACACACACGATCTATGTGTTGTTTGTTTGGGCAAAGAGCACGCACGCGATGCCTCCGAGGGGGCAATCGGCGTGCACTGCGAGCGTTTTTTCCAAGGG